>NC_071977.1:6668886-6968886 GCF_026283585.1 Hylaeus volcanicus
GCTGACCAAACTCCTAAAATTAGTTCGACCCTTTCATCGCTAGATGGCTACTTAATCGAATAAATTCCCGCAAGAGAGAGAAGGAACCAATATAAATTAGACAATCTACCTTAATATAATACTAAGTAAAGATCATGCAGATCGCAGGAAACAAAGTTCTTTCGATTTCCAGAGTCTGTCTCTACTAAACAATTATTTTAACCTTCTATAAATGCATAACAATTTCTCCGTTTCACTGCTAAGAGAATAGAAATATTCATTTGTTTTCTCTTCGCATGGACGGAATCAGTTTAACTCAAGTTTCCAAAACACATCCTTTAATTCTGATAATACTTCTGCTTATACGGTAGGAAGCGAACTATTTACCTCAACTGATGAAATTGAAGACTGATAATGTACATTGTTGCCATGTCAGAATTATATATAAATATCATGCCATCACATACGCGATAGTTCTCCATTCAAAGTTCCATACATCGTTAACAAACGACTCTGTTCTGCGAAACTGTAAAGCCTTTATTCTTTCGCAACGAACCTACCCCTGCTCGCGCGCCCTTCTTGACCGTCATTTTTTTACGAGATTAATTTAAGACTGCTAACGTTTGATGAAAGTCGTTGAAGTATATCAGCTGCGAGATATTCGCCATTACGCGTCAAACGAGCAGAGTTCAGAAAGCAAGGGGGTCCGTTCCGCAGTTGGAGCACGAGCAGGGTGGCTACCATTGGTCCATGGGGAGGTTTACGGTCTACAACCCTGATCTCGGTAGCAACCCCACGAAGGAATACACGTCATTGGTCCACGTGTCGTAACTTCCCCCGACGTGCTACCTACTAAAGGACTTTTACAGCATCTAGCGGCCAATATCTTTCGTCGGCTAAAGAGAAGCTTTCAAGTACGTGGATTCGTTACAGAGATCACATATACCTTTTTTTTTTTTTAATAATATATACCACCAAATAAATTATACGAATTTATCCCCTCGTTCATGTTCGGTTTACAATGCATTCCGGAACAACCGATTCTGAAAGTGTTTCTTTAAAGTTCACAGTAACAAGTTTCAGTTACATATTAAAAGATATTCTGAAAACGATATAATACTTGGTGATGATAAAATCATTGTATCGCAAGATCGTTTAAGAATGAGACTGTGGCCCTTATATGGCTGTGTCGGTCGCGGCCCGTGACGGGCGGGTCGCTTGTACCTTTCGAAGTAAATAGTAAAAACAGTAACCGCCTTACTGTCAAATCGAGGCCTCGTTGAATCCATCGAGGAAATATTTCGCGAAACATTAATATCACAGCAAAATCATATTCACGAGCATTATTCAAACGATATATATTGTTAACAATTAATTTAACTGTCGTCAAAAATTAATTTTGTGTTGTTCTAATCAATAGATATGAAAATATAGACAAATTTCTCACGATTATTGTCTTCAAAAAATATTCATTCCGAGCCGTGGTTGTTATTAATATTTAAGGAAATACTAAATGTTACTGTATACGTTATAAATGTTTCATTAAATCAGAGATATCAATTTTGATTGCATTACGAAGTTTTAAACTGTTATTCCAATGTTTCTCGAGCAAGTAATATCTCCAATTCAAGTATTGAACGTTGACTAAACGTACTCATGGAACATTTGCGTAATTTTTACCCAATTAAATAAAATTAGTGATTAAAAGTACAATTACACCCCAGGAGAGATTCTCTATACGCCAGCAAATGAAAAGGGATTAAAGGGTTCAAAGGCAGCAGGATATCCAGAGCAATGAAACGTGCAGCCTGAGCTGTGCCTCGTATAGTGTTAGTTCTGCTTGAATTACCAACAAAATTAAACTTCCTTTTAATTAATTCTCAAGCATTCTCTACGTTCTCACTTCGGGTGATTCGGAACATAAAATCTCACACCCCTGTATTCCAGCTCTCGCGCTTTTGACGAACGTGTTCGCAGAAAACGTGATATCGCACGTCGATTGCCTGTTTATAATTTTACTATCAGAGACGATAGGTCGATGTATACAGTCCCTCTCGAGAGTTCGGAATTTATCGATGACAGATCCAGAGGGTCGGGGCACGTTTATGGTACCACTTGGAGATTTTTATCCAGCCCACGTTCAGGCAGCTTTTACCGTTCGAAAAACGCAGAGTTCGCTGCTTTGTCTTTATCGTTCAATAAACTCGCTTGTATTGCAAATTCCTGGCCACGCGAAAAGTCGTTTCTTCGTCGCTTTCCCATGGGTAGGAAACGACGTTCGCGCGATCCATTTGTCGGATAGGTCTCCAAAGTAAGGGGAAGAAACGAGAGAGCTTTTATCGCATCCGTTTCGAAAATTACTATGCGTTTCCCTTCGTTCCCTCGAGGGAATAAACCGATAGCAAAGACAGTTAATTGTAGTATTCGAGCAAGCCAGAAACTTGCTTTTGGTTTTTAATTACAAGTGAATACCACTTTTTACCTTGTCTACGTTTAGTAAGCAGTGTCTTTTATTTTAGGGGGTTGATGGGCCCTCTTGTCACTTTTAAATGCAGAAGAAGTTGTGTCGTATTCCGCTTGATTCGTTACTCTATTATTATTCCTTACAAGTACAACGTCGAGCGAAATTGAACGAAGAATAAGTATTCGCGTGGTACTGACTATAGATGTTCGTGTGGAGATGGCGCGGACAATTCTCTAGTTCAAAGGGAAAAGTAGTGGGCTTTATAAATTCGGAAAAGATGGAAAATTGAAGAATAGGAATTATCTTAAGTTTAGTGGTCGGGAGAGGAGAGGTAGCGAGGTCGAGGTCCGGGATGAGTAGCGAGGATGAAATCTAGAGACGCGGTAGCGTCTCGACGCCAAGTACGTGATTTTTTTACTTTTTTGGAGTTTTTTTTTATGTGGATCATCAGTTATCGGAGGAAGGAATTTGAAATGTTTTTTCTGCTGGAGTTTGACGGAGGATGAAAAGAAGGCAGAGTTATCTTAACTAAAGGTAGTACAAAGATTATGTTGGCATACAACAGTTGCAGAAAGAAGTATTCGTTACTACTATTCACGGTGAATACAAGATAACAAAATAAAGTATTTTAAGATTCGAATCCACTGCTCATTCAATGTTTTAAGCAACAGAGCCGAAGTACCAAGGAGAATCCTGATCATACCGCATTTTTTTAACTCTGATTACATATCGATAACTGCACAAGTGTCCTCAATGATGAAAAATAATAAAAACAACCTCGCTTATCCAAACTGACATGTAAGATTAATCGAGTGTTCCACTTTCTTTCATCCAAGAGGCATCTTTTTGTGCGTTTCAAGCTAGAGCCTAATCTGTACCGCAAGATTGGATCATATCCAAAGTGATTTATAGGGTATTTGTCATTGAAATTAATTAAATATATCGACAAAAGTACGTGGTCCTTTTAATGGCCGACGCATGGCCACGAATTTCGTTGCAACGTTCTAACTCGAGTTCAACCCTCGTGATAGCTTCACCCCTCTTCTCGTACCGCCTCTTTTATTCCCAAGGCAAGCGTTTCGCGAGGGTGATATAAAAGTCAGAGAGTGTTGCCATGGATACTGGGGTAGCCATGTTGGTCCAGGGGCGTGGGGGATGCGATGTCATCCGAGAAATTCGATAATTTCACCCTGCCCTGAAATGGCGTTCTACATTTCTTCGCTACAGATATTTTTTTTTATTTAAATACAACGTGAAATTAAAGCTTTTATTATTATTTTAAAGATCAGTATACACTATTATTATGTACAAATTCATTTCTAGAGATAACATCAGCCGATGGTCACCTCTGTTTGAATAATAATATAAAAATACTTATATTCTAATCGTTAAGTGCTTCGAATTTTCAAGTAAATCATAATAGAAGAAAGACGTGGTACTACCTCTGCTTCATAAACGAGTAAGTATTTTTAATTCAAACCTTGTACACGCTGAATGTGCAAAAGTTATCTTCGCTTTTCTCCTAAAACGTCTCCCTGCATTTCTTGATCACTGAAAACCGACTCTTCGACTATTTGCCACAAGCCCCGTTACATTCAAAAACTTTGAACACTTCACTTTTTTAGACCGGAAGCACCGAATGTCGGGCAACAAACTTCCGTCTCGATCGTGGAACAGAAGCGAACTGGTACCGAGGAGAATCGACGCGGAAAACTAACCCCGAAAAAAAAGTAAAAAAGGTAATAAAGCAGGACTGTGACGAAACCAAAGCCAAATATTCGAGATGCAACGCGGTGCAGGTAGATGCTCGTAACGTGGAGTTCCTTCGACGAAAGGATTTAGATGAATGGACCTCCGAAGTTACGATTTTATTGCGCCTATATGAAAAAAGGAAATATTGCAGCTGGAACGGAAAGATTCCAAAATGTGCTCATAAAATTGCCTCTCCCCATTTCGAACGGAAATCGTGAACTTGGACAGTTTCCACTAGCGTTCGTTTTAAAAATGAAATAAAAAAGTATGATCATTGAAATCATACTGGATGGACACGGATGACTCGTATGCTTCTATTTAAAGTTTAATTTTGTGCATCCCACGTGCTCTATCTCCCTGTTAGGGTGGGTATGGAGGAAAATGTCCGTAGGTCGTGAAAGACGGCTACAACGTTTACAAGGATGCTCTTTACTCTCTAATATCTTTTGTTTCCTTGGAAACGATCGCAGAACCTGCGTCCTCCTCGGCAGTAACGTCCGCCAATATGTCTCCCTTGAAAACGACAGGCTGATGGTCGTTGCTTCTGTATGCCTACCGACGAGGTAGCAGCTGCCGAATCGTCAGTTGGTTTTACCAATCCATCCGAAGGACCGATAAAAAGTAACATTCGCTGTTCTTTCGATAAGTCAATTCCATTTCCGTCGTAAAACAAGCCTGGAAACAAGTTCGCCAACTGCTTTACTTTAGCTTAGTCTACAGGTCCTGTTCGATAACGTTTTTTTTTAACATCTCACCGCTAGATATATATGATTGTTTTGTTAGTACTTCCTAAAAATGAAAACTGTTATCGTTAGATCTAACGTAGGAGAAAATAATAGCAATCTTTTCACAATTATTACGTGTGCGTGCAAGACGCGTTTGTTATCAGAGCGCACGTCAGAGTGGGCTTGATATTTTCGGTTCGTAAAATTTTATGGATGGTAATAACCGGCAGCCCTTAGCTGACTTTACAGCTTTTCTTTGAATGACCCTATACAAGGTGGCCCTTAATACTTAACACTAGTCTGTCGCGGAAAAGTAAAGAAATCTTGTAAAATATTAACTACATCGCGCGACGTGATTTAGTTATGTATGTCTCTCTTTTTATTATTTGCTTTGATTGGATCCCTCAGGGGCTGTAGCTATGTTTGATGGTAGCTACAGTACGGTCTTAGCAACGCCGAGGTACCCGAGCTGTAGTGGGTTCTAACAGCCTACTGGTATCCCTAATGGGAGAATTATGAAAGGAGATAAAGCAAATGCAAATGCAAAGTAATGTAAAGCATGAATTAAACGAGTATAAAGAACAAACAAGTGCAAAACTGGTATATATCTAGTTTATAATGACAGATTAGATGTAGGTAACACCTCAAGGTAACACTCAGCATGCTTAGTTTTGCTTCCTACCGCCAGTAGCGTTGAAACCTTCTTCCAACCCGAGTCGATAACGTTGGAAGTGACAGGTAAATACTTTGGGAGCTCGAGAGTATCACCGACCGCTGTCTGCACCGTTCGAAATGAAATTACGGAATCGACCACAAGGGTGCGTGCATCTATGATAAGATAGCACTGTTATCGATAGTTTAATCTAAGAGACTCATAATCTCATTGAAATCATATTTTGGAAAAAAAAAAGACTGACAGCATGCACAACAAATCTCGCATAGAAGCAATATAATTAATTTAATATAATTTCATTATTTGAAGAATTATTCATCCCAAACACGAATCGAGAACTCAATTTTTGTCTTTTTGCTAAAGAAAATAATCTTGAACGGCTAATTAATTTCGTCCCAAATAATACCTGGTTACAAAGCATGTTCTCGCGACTCGTAGACAACGTAACGTTGAAATATTTCAAGTCCCCGAGATGCGATGTTTGCTTTTCCGCCTTCGACGAATTTCACGAGCAGGGTTTTTCACCTTGGGAATACGCGTCGGAGAAAAAAATGTCAGAGCCGCGTGCTGGAGGCTACCAGCGAGGAAAGGCCAGCCGAAAGGTACCAGCCACGTTGCTGTTAAAGTTGCGCCGCGTGTTTGCACGACAGCCGTGTTAATTCGTCGAACAAATAACCGACGACGGCCGTCGGACTGGCAGCGATACGTGGCCGCTGCAAATGATCAGTTTCTCGCGGGCAACACGTGTAACTGCATTGCGTTCCACCGTGTTCCGTGTAAAATCGAAAAAAGAAAGAAGAGTCGACGGTGTGCTGGGTGCAGTGACGATCCAAGCAGGACATCCCTCGAGTCGTGTTTGCAACGTTCAGGTAGCTTCGTTCGGATATTTCTCCAGTCTCCTCGATTCGCAAAGTTAAAGGTTTCCACAATCCCTTCGAAAACACTTCAAAGTCTTGAAATTTAGATAAAAATAATACATAGAAGATTTGATAAAAAGTTGTCGGGTGTTTCAAGTCCAAAGTTAGATTATCTTGGATACATTTCTCAGTTAGATGATCCGGAGTGAATCCTTATAGTTTTTTTCTACGAAAAGTTCTCAACGACCAAAATATGCGAGAAGGTGCAGGAGAGCTCATCAAAGGGTCGCACGAACTCTAACCTTAGGGTTAGGGTAAACCGGTGATAGGAACCCGGGGCAAAGTCGACGGGGGCGCATTAGGCGAACGCGTAAACTCGCTAAAACGCACTAAAGTCGCTCGAAATAGCGAAACAAGTCAATACGCCTGGTATTTTATGATGGCGCGTGGCTGGGCTGGGAATTCATCGAAGGAAACTGGGGACGGATCACGTGGGCACGTGGTGTTTTTATAATACGCGTTAAATAACTTTACGAGGCCTCAAGTATCGTGGCAAATTGATTTCGTAACGACAATCACGGAATTAACGCACAATAAAAGTATCATGGCGGCAATTAAGCGAAGCACTTGCTTAACTGCGAATCGCTCGCGGCGGCGTTCTCAGTCTCGTTCGGGAGTGCTGAATGAATGATACAGATACGGTATCGAAGTGTTTTTAGTGCTGTTTAGTAGTGCGCGAATCTCCTTTCTTCAGGGAAATATACATAAATAAGAAAATGCGCAAGAAGTTCTATAGAATCGAATTGGTTCTATTTTCGTAACTCGTGGACGTCGATCACATTTCTATTTTAACTCGTTGTAGCATGCAGGTACTCGTCAAAAGAGTTCTTCCGTTCAATTTTGACAGAAATAATTAATTTTATTCAATTATTTCGTCGTGGAAGTAGATCTAGACGGCGATTCTGTCGGTTCGAGGACAGAATTTAGCGCGCGTGCGCTTGTGTATACAACTATTAACTGCTTACATTTATGCCTCTCATAATTGGCTTCGTTAAATGAAGAGAGTGACTGAGGAATTAGCTTGCCGGTAATAACCCGGCTATTTATTAACACGTGAAACGAGACGCCACGAGCCTCGCCAACGAACATGTCCGACACGCTCGGGGTGGAATTCTTCTTCCTCGTCTTCCCACCACATTTTCTTCGTTCACAAACTTGTCATCCGGTGAGTAAGATCAATTTTTATCGACCAATATTCCTCATCCGCGTTTCCGCGTAAAACAGAGGAAGGGTTTGAAATAATAAATCAATTTTCCCCTAAAGCGCCCGGAACGGACGAAAATGTTTTCTTTGGCGGTACATTTGGTCGGTCCGCGATGTTCCTCAGTTTCTCTTCCGGGCTCGAATTCTCTCCCGTTTTTTCTAACCCGGAGGGACGATCCGTTCTTGCTGCTCCTTTTATCCTGCTTCGGGAACATTTTGCTTGGCGTTCGGAGTTTTCATCGTTTGTTATTTCGTCTAGAAAAAAACTGACCCGCTGGCCTACATTCCAGCCTGTTTTCACTTCCTGCAGGCGCGAAAGGGTTTTATGGAACTCTCGAGGGGAAAAAGGGTTTTCAGAACCTCGCAGGTTTCACTTCTTTGGCGAGGAACTTTTGCTCGAATAAGGTTTTTCAGATTTTCTTAGATTTTTTGAGAGTTTCGGGACAGAGATCATGGACAAAATTTTGATTAGCGTCTCAACGAATACTTGGCAGGAAAGTACAAAGAAGCTGGTTGAAAAATATTTTTAAGCTCGAAGGACAGAGGGTCCTCGGCGTCCTCGTTCACATTCCAGGCGCGTGGAATGCGCGGGCTGAAACGTTGAACCGTGGCGATCCGCAGGAGGCGCGGAAGAAAAAGCAGAAAGGAGGAGAAGGTGGAGGTGTAGGATGAGGTAGATTTACTATCAGACGGATTTCATTCCTCGAGGGGTTTAGGCTTTCCAAGCAATCCTATTACCAGAGTCAAATGTGATTTAGGATCTTGGCCATACGTGGCTTGCCGTGAACGCACCATGGGCGTTTCGTATCTCCTCGGGACAGATACCAACTGCGGTGCCACGGAGTTCTCCAACCAGCCGGCACTATGGGCGTTTTCAGGACCGTAGAAGGGATTAAATTTTCAAAGACTCGCGCCGATTCCCGCTCGCTGGCGATCGGACCGCCGCCGAGTCGAACAGGTTCGACCGGTTTTGAGAAAATGGCGACTGTCTCGCCATGGAAAAAGGATGAAATTACACATCTCGTATTGAAATTACAATATTGTCTTTCTGGAGCCTCCGACTTTGCAACGTGGCGGAATCAAGGGATTACTCCCTTGACGATTCGAATACGTCGACCCCTTTCTTCTTCGTGAACCAATAGTTTGAACTTTTAGATGCAACAGAGACCGTAGAGAATAAAATTCTCTCCACCTCTGTTCTGCAAGCGTACATCCATCGCGAAACCGGTTAAGCTACGGCCCTGCCTGCTTTATCTCGTTTCGAGACACGAGAGGCAACTCGAGCCCCGCGAGAGTCATCGTGCGTTAGGTTCGAGGCTCGCTTATCCGTGTCCGCCATGCCCGCTATTATGTAGACGATAATGGTCCCCGCATAAATATTCACGCTGGCGATGCCCATAAATGCTACCGCTGCATCGTACTGCCCGTGCCCACACTATATGCACGATACAACGATCCCCGGGAATGGCCTCCATCGCTAGACATGAGGCGCGCACCATGGATCCCTGATCCTTCGTCGCTCAGGACCATCAATCATCTGCTTCTGATGCTAGGAATCGCGGATCTATCGTCGCGCCTTTCGAGTCGTTAATTAGAAACGGGACTGAGCCAGTCTCTGTACCGCCATTGAAGGAGAATCAGCTTGTAGACATTTTTATGTGTCACACCGATAGGAAAGACTTAGCTAGAAAGAATGAGCATTTTAGTTTTGAACAATTGGTAGAAGTTCATTTCCCTTAGATCCATTTGGTTCGATTCCTCAGGCGTGTTACCACTTTAACAATCATATTACTATTTATTTATGCATTTATTTATGCTTTTCACTGAAGAACTAAAAAAATTAATTCTGGAAGTTAAATGGTTAAGAAATTGAATTTGAATGAAATACTTAAATTTCGATGAAGTTACAAACACAAGTACCACAATAAATGTTTGATCATGTAGCTTCTAATAATCTATAAACGAAGTTCAATCACAGTTGAAATTTTCAAGAACATCTTATTATTAAACTTCTTATTGTTAAGACTACTCGAAGCTGGCCTCGCCATGGAAATCACCTCGCTTTGAAATCTTGCAGTTTTCACCATCACTCAGCCATCGTAGAAAACATCGTTCCTAATAATAATAAAATAAAATATCGTTCTAAACGATCTCCAAAGCTTGCCTACGTTTACCATAGATACTGTTATTCTTATTCCAGCTTGATGAAGATCAGAAGGGGTAGGAGACTCCTCGAGCGTAGCCTTTATAGATTCTTCACGTGCGCGTTCGCCACCCGCAACGAAGTATACATATACACGCTTAAACGCTTTAGCTACCAGTTGGCTGGTTGACGATGCCATAAGAGGCCGTCGATGAATTCCTTTTCCCTAATGATATGGCTACCAGTTCGGAGTGCACTGCACGCAACAACGCAAAACCTGACTATGCGCCGGTGGTGTGTTTTTATCAGAACGTAAAATGCAGCATGTCTCGGGCGTAGTTCGTTAGGCGATGAAATTCTCTGAGGTCTCAATCGCTAATTGCTCGGGACCAGTTGTTTTATAGAAATATTATAGCAGTGCTTCGCTCGCGTTAACGAAGGTCCTAAAGATATTTGTTTGGAAGCCCGAGAAATAAGACTACTAGTTTGATCCTCGTCTCGATGATCGTTCGTTTATTTATATAACGTCTTTATTGCACCGATATGCAAGGGTGTACATGTGAGACGGACATCGTAAAATATCGTGCAAGAGTTATCGTTAGCGCTCCTCGTTCTCTGAGCGAAATCGAAAGATTCGAGTCTCCAGGTCGGCCACGGAGTGCGCGGATCCTTTCACTGAAAATTTATCGCGCGTACAGGAATCGGGGTGAATCTATGTCAAATCATTTCGCAGAAATCGTTCACCAAACTTAGCGAAGTAGTTTCCAGGAAAGATGGCCGAGGCTTTCTCCGGTTTTCGTGTCTCCGCCAATCTGCTCTTGGAATGATCCTCCGACTGGTTGTCAGAGTCGTCCTCGACTTGCCTCTCCGCAGGATCGACCGGGATCCACTTACACAATTATCTGCTCGCGGGATCTCCTTGGCGGCCGCTCGCTCATCGTTTTACTGCTCTCTGCTACCTCTCTCTCACCTTTCCTTTCTCTCTTCTTTTTTTGGGAATTCGTTTCCAAGCTGGTTTTTAGGCTCCGTCCATCTTTCTTCTTCGCGCGCCCCTCATTCTTCCGTTTCCTCAACCGTTTTCCTTCGCCCGACGCTCCTTTATTGGCTTTCTTCGCGCGGTTAACGACTTCCAATCATTTTTCTAGCATTCTCTTCGCCATCTGCTTTTCCCCATGCTTTCGACGGAGTTTCCCGTCGTTTTCTTGCCAACGAACCCCGTCGTTCAAAAGTAAAGCATAGCTCCGCAACGATGAATTTCATTTTCCAGATACGTGTCGTAAAACCAGGTCGCGTCGCATTGAACTGTAAAGAGGTTAAAGTTCGCAGACATCTCCACTCGATCAGCGCAATAACTCGCGAGGGACTTTTTCAGTTAACGAGCGGCGCAGACATTTCAATTAAGGCTACTTGAACCTGGTCTCGGCATGGAAATCAGCTCGCTTAGAAATCTTGCAGTTTTCGTGGAATAGAACTTCCTAGCCCGTGATCAATCTTACTTTCCTTCGTACACGTTCTTCGTCCAATTGTCTTTACAAATAATAATAGAAATAATAGAAGATAATACAAAAAAAGATATTCTTCTGAACGATCTCCGACGCTTGCCCACGTTTACCACGGATACTTGCTCCGAAACGAAACGGGGAACAAGAAAGGCAATGGCAGGAGTCAATTATGCAGGATGGTCGTGGTCGAGCGGGTTTCCTTTTACAGAGGAATTCTCAAGAGCCGCAGATAAGGGGCTTTAACGTTCTTATTCGACGACGAAGGGACACCGCGTTCCGTTGGAGCGAGACGGGCATTAAAACGGAGCGACACACCCGACAAGAACGATTCCTGGTCCCCGATGGGAACTGGTTTCGAATTATTTGTAATGGCGACCGGAGACCGTGGAGTGGGTGGGATTTCAACTTTTTAACTGGACCCGCGTCGGTCTACCCTGTGGGAGTGGCGAACTATTTTACTGCAGAAGCCACTTTGTCGACGATGCTCTGTCGTTCTCTGTTTCCCCGCTTTTTTTTTCACGAACCTCAAAAGAGGCGGCGTGAGGACGCACATGGTCTCAGTTGTTCCTTTTCTCACGGACGATTTGCTCTGAAATATTTGTACGCTTTTACGATCGACGCGGTTGCACATGGTGGTCTTAATCAACCTATGCTTCGAAGGATATTTGTTACGAATTTATCGTCGACGATGAAATTTCTCCTGCTTTAACGCTAAATGTAAAGAAATGTTCAAGGTATCAGAGAAAGAGCTGGAAAATCGTAAATACTGTACGAAAAGAATTATGGTCTCTTTAAATCGAGCCTGTACTCGGGCCTCTGCCAATGAATGCAATTTATTCGAATGAGAAATGTGTAGAATGGATTGAATTTTTATATCCAAACGAAGGACATCCTTTCGAATGTCTCCAACCGAATCTACAGTGCTTAACATTAATTGACGAAACGACCTCGTGCGATCTCAATTAATACTGATCGTTCCTTTCGAAGGTATAATGCCTTTTAAGTAAAAACATACGACACATTAAGAAGAGAAAAATCTTCTAGACGCATCCTTATGTAACAACTGCGAACATAAGAGAATCTTCAGAAAGAAGATGGCGACACTCGAGGCTCAGGGTAAATACCATCGAGTCGTGTAAATATTTCAAACATTTGGTGAGCGTTGACGTTATTCCACGGCAATTCCATCAGCATTTGGTCGATTTTATTTGCTGCCAAATATCGCGGGGTCGATTTAAAATTCCGTGAAGGCCTGATCGCGAGCAGTTTTGCCACGGAATGGAGTGGACAGTCGTAAATACGCGTGCAAATATACTGCGGCTGTTACGGTGGTCGCTGTAAAACGCCAAGTACGTAGCCAGTGTTAAATTGTTTAAGTCGTCACGTGGCTTTCCAGCCCAAGATCAATCTCGCTTTCCCTTGCACGAAAGCGATGGAAATTGTATACAATATTTCATCAGAAATTGTATACAAGAAGATATGCGTGTAATAAATTCAATAGAAATTGTGTACAATATTTTGCGATTGAATAACACGATGTTGCTTATCGATGCATCGCGTTATTCTCAACAATTTGATACCCTTGCGTCTCGAATCCGTCGTCAGTGGTCTTCGATCCTCTGCGTCCCATTGTGTCCAGCCATTTTTTTCGTTGCGTTGGAAAGCGAGGTGAAACCACCTCGACCGCCAAGAAAATCCCAAACAGCCGACAAAAGGGAATGCGGAAATGCCTCGACCTGCAGCCTTTGATGCCGAACGAAAAAAAGAAACGAAGCTTTTCACCGGCCGACCAAAACGTAATCCCTACCAATAAACTAATTAAGGTCATCGGGAACCCTTCGTCTACCTACTTCACCGTCGACTGCTCGCCAGACTTACAGATTCCTTCGAGTATTTCCGGGTAGACCTCGAGAACGCGTCATCCCGTTTCAAGAACTGTTTCAGAAGCTTAAAGTTGACAGAACAATCTATGGAATTCGATTCTTCTAATGGAAGCTTCTTACGCCGAGGTCCACGCAAAAAAATTCTTGTGGGAATACCACAGTGACAACCAAGTGGCTGTGAGAATTAAAGTTTCGCGTAGCCCCTAACGCAGTTGGACAATTAAAGATCCTGATTAACTCATTTGTGCCTCTCGTTTGGGCGCTAGTAGTACCAATATGGAGCGATTATAAGTACACACGTTCGTCCCGCTTTAATTGCGTCCTTCCAATCACGACGCCGACGGTTGCTTAAGAGCTACCTACAGTAGTTGAGATTCAGTGAAATTACACATTGGGTATTTATGAAGCATCCTGAATATACATACAATATACGTACATACATATGTTCCTTCGATCTTCTTTCGAGTGCTCCCGTCAAGTACAAAGGAACAGTCGCAGGGCATCGTCCAAACAGGAGCGCGTCGAACATACTAACAAAAAGTAGAAACTCGAGAGAAATCCAGGTGAAATCAGCTTCCTGTGGTTCGTCGAAGGGTCGATGATTTTGTCGACCGAGGGAGTAGGCAGTCGTGTCCGCGAAGCCACGGAAGACCTAAACGGGTCCAGGTGAAACGTTCGCGAATGGAACTAGTGTAAGGTCGTATCTGGTCGCGAAAGACGTCGTCGTCGAACGACGAGTCGTCACCGTCGCCGAAACGATTCCTCGGGATCGGCTAAGTGAGATATCAAGGAGAGACGATAGTTCTCGAGGGAGACGCGGCTAGGTGTGGACGTATGCGGCGGATCGAGAAGAGTGGCGCGTTTAAAAGGATTTACGACGACAACAAAAATAATCGTTTAACAGGAAGAGGGAGAGGCGGTCGTCCGAGAGGCTGGATGACCGGTCGAACGGTCACCGAGTGTCTATTGCCCATCAAACGACCAGTTGAACGAGCGAGCTTCGGTCGGATCGACTTCCGTGAAACAATGCTCGAATCGCTATTATGCCGGTGATTCGAAGATATCTCTGGCGCTTTCGCTGTTCACAAGTGTTCAATGGTAGCCGCGAGGCGAGCTGGAGGATGCGTGGAGAACAGAGAACAGAAATGCTTCGTTCGTTAGCTGTAAGTTTCTCACGTGGATTTGTAATTCTATGGCTAATTGAAGCGAGCGGAAAAGTAAACTGTTCATTGCACAAATCGATTAACTCTGTAAAACAAAAAGTTGAGAAATGCAATCAAAATGGCCTCTGAAAAATTTGTCGTTTAACGGTGTTAATCTTGATTATTCAGGAAGGTTATTATATATATACAAAGTTATGACTATACCAAGTGCTTTGACGGTTAAATTTAAGATTCTTCAAAATGTGGAGTTAATCGATTTGTGGACGGCTCAAATGTAGCTACCGGTACTATTATTGTGGCAAGTTATCAGAAAAGAAGTGGAAACGTTCCCCAAGATCTGCCAACGTTGCAGCAAAAAGCACATCTCGTAAAAGGTTGCGGTTCAGTTTCTCCTTCCGCAAGACTTATCAAGTACAATGCCATCGCGAGCGAGAAGATCGACAAGATTTACGAGAGGAAATGGAAGGTTGCAACAACCCTTATTGAACGCATGTGGTCCGCGGGTTTGCGTGTGCGTTTCTAATATCCGGAGTTTTTCCCTCTGTGATCGTGGACCTGGCTTCTCGTCCTCCAGACCCGGAGGACATTACTCGTTTCCCCCTCGTTCGTTCCCCCCGAGTCGTTACCCGCCCTTAAGCATACAAATCCCACCCCTGCGTGGGATCGTTAAGGCTGCCATTCCCTTTTCGTGACGCAACAACCTCGCCCTAACTAAACGCGCGCTCGTTCCCGCGGGACGTTCGATCGTTTTTCTTTCGAAGCGTTTTCGTACCCCTTGTTCCTCTTCGAATACGTAAACATTAACTTTTCTCGAAAGAAGCCGGTCCAAGAAGAACCTATTTCCTGCTTGCGCCCGGAAAGGCGGAGAACAAACTTCCTCTGGTCCACTTAGGAGACACGAGTCGATTCCGCTCGTTTTTCATCGTTCGTTCCGAAGCCGCTTTTACGTGGGTTAAAATGGAACGTTTATAAATAATTTCACGAGGAGAGAAGGGCGAAGTCGCGAGCAACGAGGACGATAAACCGTCCCTAAACGAATTGGAAAGTAGATATCACGAGGATACATCTATATCGGGCCTAATTGGTGCCAGTCATCCCCTATCGCGACGGTAAAATCTTTGGAGGGAAGATGAACGTTGGCTCGAGTTATAACTATAAAAGCGTGCGTCAAGCATAATAAACCCGACTCGTTAATGGTATCGCTAATAGAATCGTTTCGTTCATTCCGTACGAAATAGATTCTCGAGCCGGGGACCTGTCGCTGTGGCTCGTCTTTCGCGTCCTCTTGTTACATTGATAAGATGAAAGCTATTCCGCCACGGAGCACGCTTACGTCTCTCGTTATCGCCTTCGTCTTTCAGCCGCGTTTCAGTGCGTTCGACCCTCTCGAAGATTTAATTGGTCTTGGATTCGCTGTACATTCGATCGAAGCGTACCTCGTCCGTTCTCGTTCTCGCAATCCATACACCGCGCGGCATTTTGCGCGATTTTTACGACCGCGCTCTGTGTTTATAGAGAGTAAATATTTAAATATGCCGTAACGTTTCGTACGTCAATGCGCCAGCAGGCGATAACTTTACATTGTGTCGTAGCACTCGAAACCCGGAGAATCGAGTCGGATCTTATCGGTACCGCGAGAATCGACGCGGGCATGCGATGGCGTCGAATGATTCTCGGCGAAAACAAGCCTGACAAAAGGCAAAAGAGACAAAGAGAAATCACGAGGGTTGGAGACTCGGCGCTAGAGAGTACAAAGCGTGGAAGGAACACAAAGAAGAGAAGTTGCAACTTGCGGCCATTCGCTGTCGGTGGTTAAGTGTTATTATAAGCGTCGTGATCTGTACGAACGACGCGGACCCTCTCGAGCACGCAGACGGCTCTTCTGCTCGTATACTCTGGGCAATGATTTTACGTTTACGCCCTGGCTATCCGCGCTGGCAACATTCTGAAAACGCCGATGGTAGGAGGAAGTCGAGAGGGTGGCGTTGGGGAGGATAGAGAGCGCGGCTGAGGTGCCTGGGCGACGCACGAAGGAAGAGCAAAATGGAGAATAAGAAAAATGAAACGGATGCGGGACGAAGCAAACAGGGACGGGGAAGGGTGGACCAACCGGAGGGAGCACCGGCGGGTGCGAGCTGGAAGACAGAGGAAGGCTTTATTTTATTTTAATGGCGCCGTAAGCTCGGCACCGCGCAACGAAACCGAGCCTCCGTCCGTCATTCAGACTCCTTCGGCTTTGACACTACACAGGATTTCGTCTCATCCCTTATTCATGAGAGATTTTTCTTATCCGTCCCTTTCTTCTTACCTCCGCCCCCTTTCCCTCTGTTCAACAACGAATCTCGAGGGTGGACCGAGAATTACTTCTACTCGTCTGGATTGCTGCCACTTCGCGGAGATTACACTTGGAACGCGATGCACGCTGTCTTTTTGCTGCCTTGTTTACGATGATAGCGTATAAGCCGCGTAAACAAACATTACAAATATGATCATTCAATAGAAAGTCCTCATCTTTGGAACCATGAAATATACCACAGTACTTGGTATCAGTTCCTTCGCGAAAGAGTTCTAAGAATTCTTTCACTAAACACAGAGGTCACAAATATTTATGGGACTGACTATATATGTCTATCCATAAAGTCATAATTCTTATTTTTGTTCACGCCCCGCTTCGTAGCGTAGGATTGATTTAAATCGTCACTCAAAGAAGCAGCCATCGCAAGCGTCGCGTTTCCTTTTTCCATGGACGTAAATTTCTTACAACCGTCTGACTGGGTGCGTTGATCGATTCGTGCGTTCTCGATGGGAAGTCGTAGTCGTTTTCGAACGTAGCGTCCCGGCTCACCTGGGTATGGCAGTCGCGATCGTTAACTGTGTTATCTAGCGTATGTAAACCGTTCCGCCATCTTCCTCCAGGCTGTCTTTGTCCTCGCGTTGGCGCGCAGCGGAGGCGAATATACGAGATTTTCAATTAATGTTACTTTATGAGACGGGCCAAGCCGAGCCGTGTCCATCGCGATTTTTGCGCCGTTCCTTTTCTGCCGACGGCTGGAATAAGGAGACACGGCAAACTCGTGGAGATAACTAAGATGGCCATGAATTAAGCTGGCCTGACACGAGGATGTCCGAGGGCGGACTGGATCCACGCTCTCCAACATGGAGGAACGAGGATGATACCGAAGCGACGGCGAGCGAACCGACGCGACGGGGATAAGCAGAAGAAATACAGCGGTGCTGTTGAAGGAACACCGTATTATATAGGACGTCCCAGGGAACGAGGAATGTAATTCTACAACGTCGACATAAAGGATTATATTGATTACCGGGATCTCGGATTCGCTCGTAGCGACCATGTGGTTTTCGATGTCGCGCGTTAATTGGAGGATCCTCCTCTGAGGATTAAGGACCTGCCCAGACAAGCATTCGGTGCCTGGCGACTGGCAATCCGAAACGTATTATTACATTTTCTATCTGTCGTTCTCCGTTTCCCATCGTGCAGGTAGAAAAACGCGTGGCACCCCATAAATCACGAAGGAAAGAGCCACGAATCAATTTCAGAAAATTACAATTTTTTCGAATGTCTTCCCTGGGTATTTTTGTAGCGGATTTTACAACGGAAAGAATGCGGGGTGATTTTGTCCAGCGAGCCCGGTTATTCTCCCCGTTTCTCGGCCGTCGCATACCGATGCCACCCTTCGGTTTGGCTCGAGCACTTAGAGTTTCAGTAAGCGGTAGTTTATGAGATCTTAAACAAGCTATGAAAAAGGTATACCGCGAGGACGGCTCGGGCGCGAGTAGATAATCGTGGAATATAGTCTCTCTTGTCCGTTATAAACCATACGTTATTATCATAGGTATTACCATAGTTTCTTTGATAACGATCAAATCAATTTTTCAAATTTTTCCGATTACCTGTTCAGCGCCATCTTTTATCGCCGTTCATCGACGATTTTCGGTCGTTACCACTTTCCGTGGGTCGCTGCATCTGAAACTTTGCACAATAATAGACGAAATATAAACAAGAATTCTAGAGAAGGGTGCAACTCGCGCGAGCGACTTGAACGTCCTTTCGACACGATCCTTCCAGGACACTTGAAATCGAACGATCGCTTACCACCCCCTCAGCCGCAGCTCATCGCAACGTTCAATTATTCATGGCCAGGGTCCGCTCGAATCCGTCCATTGTTTTGTCCACGCTGATGAATTCGAGCTCGCCGGATAGCTTGGTCGTTCCGCCGCGGTGCATCCCCCACCTCGGTAGGGGTTGACGTGCCGTTATTTATGCTTCGCGGCTCTCAATCCAACCTCCGACGACAGCCAACGGCATAAATCCCCCCGTTTTCCGCTTTATCTCTCCCCCCCCCTTCTCTTCTCGCCGCCATCATTGGCTCTTCCTCGAGTTCGCCGGGTTTCCGGCGTGCACGCAGCCCTACGGGGCTTTCACCCTTAACTCTCCTCCCCCCCGGTGCTCACGGCCATGGTGGAGAGCAGGCAAACGAACGCAAAATCGACCCAACTTCAGCCTCCGCCTACGACCAGTGACGCATTATATCCTTGTGGGGCCCAACGCGAGATGAAATTTGAGGCCCCCATACGAAGGAAACAATTTCTGAAAGTTCAGCCGTCGTTTTTGACTCCGAAACACAGAGACTCTGACTCTGAGACACTGGTTTCCATAATGTCTTGTTTGCCTATACGTAGGATAATACGCCACTGCCTACGACCACCGCAACGACCTCTTCGTGTCGCTACAACGCTGTTGGCTCTCGTCTAGATCTCGCCGCTGGGAATTTACGGGGGCTTCTTCAACGGTGTAGGGGCGGAGGCAAAGGGACGAGGGTGATATCGATCGGTGGAATATTAATAAATCGAAGCCGACCGTTGCATGGAGACCATCGAAGTGCCCGTTCCGCGAGCTTCAATTTTCGTTTACGCTGCTCCTCCTCGAGCACGCTCCTCTTTATATTGGGTGCGAATGATATTCGGTTTGTACCGGCGAGAACGATAAAAAGGTTTACACGGCGATTTATGACGGTTCCGTTCACAGGACGGGGAATTATCGTCGCTCATTAACCCGTTAAACTGCTGGCGTTTGTTCCTGAAGCACACGGTGGAAAGCGTTTCTCTGCGGTAATGATTCCTCTCCTCTCGACTAATTGGAATCTGATTTGTCCTCTGGATAGGGAAGCTTACCCTTGCGGCAAGATAGAGTCCTTCAGAGCTGAGAACATTGAGGAGATCCAGAACCGAGGCCTTCTAATGCCGGAGAAAAGAGTAGCAACAACGATAGATAGTTTTCACCGTTTAATCAACAAAAGGGCGTAATCCTCGGTTTACGATACTCGACGTGTCGAAATCCTCCTGGGAAATGAATGAGAACGAGGCGACGATAGTGGTATCACACTCTCGCGACCGTTCCCCTTTCAACGTCACCCCTTTCTCTCGTTTTCATAGACTGCTAATTAAACACGCTGCTATCAGAGGTGTTTGTGGACGTCAGGGTGGACAGGAATATCCGCGAGGAAATTGCTAGAATTCCCGTTGGGATGGACGATGAGGACGATGAGATGGGGAAATCGACGGAAGGCAGAGACGAGGAAGAGAAGAACAATCAAGATCGCGAATGCGATGGCTCCGTGAGCTCGGTAGGAAATAGTAAAGCGGGGATACGACGCCAGTCGCGAAGGAGATAACTCTTTTATGCTTCTTCGGGATTCTGACCGCGATAATGTTTTTACCTTGGACGATCAGACTGCATCGCGCCGAATTTCCGACCCCACTGCCGCGACGGAATCGAATTTCGCCCTCTTTTATTTCGATTTTAAACGCGCCAGACGTCTTCCGCCCACTCGAGACACCGATTTCGATGCAAGCTATAGCTACGTGCGTTTAAGACCACCAAGAATATTTTTGGTATAGGTAGCTTAGCGTTCCTTGATATCTATTCTTTTCGCCGGTATTGACAGCCATGTAGAATAGATTGAGTCATCTCGAACGATAGTATTTTTTAGTCGACGCCAGCACCTCTGTGGTTTATTCGTAAAGGGGGTCGTTGATCGTCGATGGTGATAAGAAATATCGTTGCACGGCGGATCGCAGAACCGCGGATAGAAGGGGAAGAGGGTGGACGGGGGTCGTTGACCGTGAAATTGAAAAAGTTACCAAGGCCCTGAAACACCGAGGGTGTCGGCGTTGGCAGGAGGCGGCCATCGGGCTCTGTAATTTGCGTTCATAAAACCCCGCGAAGGCCCGGCCGAAGCCCTGTCGAAGGGAATACCATTAGTCGGTCGTGAATTTATTTTTCATTTAGTTACAAGAAAATTGCTCGGTGCTGTTTATAACTCGCGCGCCATGTTGTACGGTCGAAACGCGGCCATCGATATTTGTGTGCTTGGATCGCTACCGCGGAGGCAGGCTTTGTCGCGCCATATTTGGTCCATCGCGAGCAAGAGAACTTTTATTCGAACGTCTAGCGATTATTCACGGAGGAACGGAAACTTCAGCAGTTGAATTTTTCAGGGACTCCGCGGCTCGAGGGAAGACGACGAAGGCAGGAAAGGGATCTTGGTGTCTTGGTGCGCTCCAAGGGTTGACAGAAACGGCCCTGCATGACGCACGTAACGCACACAGGATCGCGATGGAGTGACGGTGGTGGAAATGGAGGCAGGATGGCACCGCGAGAGGGGCGACAGAGGAGGATTAGGGCGGACGTCCATCGGGAGACGGTGGTCGGGAAAGGGGGACGGGATGAATTTGCGCCGTGACGGCCGCGCAAGGGTGCAACGACGCCGACGCAGGGTCCACGGGAACCCGGAACCGCGGCCGGGATGCCCGCACCCCATTTCGATTCGATTCGAGAGGTGAAGACACTTTTCCTTATGTCTGGCCACTTGTACCGGACCTGTCGGCGTCAGTAATACCATAAACTTTGCTCAGTTCTGCGACTCGTCCTCTTTTCCTCGCGACCAAGAGGATTTCCGGTTTCCATATCTACGAAGTTCTTCGAGTTCCTTCAAACGAGAGTTCGGTGAACATCGGGCTGTTGCTGACCGAGAACGGTGAGTGTTGAATCGTTTGTCGACGACTTAAGTTTACTTATCCTTTCGTTGGGGGGTCGAGGATTTCAACGTTTACCTTAAACGACGAGAATCAAGTCCTTCCTGAAGTCATCGACAGATTTTTGCGTTTAAAATATGGAGAATGTTTTCTTTTTTTCTCACGTATCCTACGTTCCGTCATTCGGATCTACTAGTAGTTAACAGAGAGGAAACGTATTATTACGTTCGAAACACGCGCTTTTCCGCGTCACGTCCCCGTGATATTCAAACGTCGTCGTTTTCCAGCACACGATGCCTCATAACCGACGTTAATGGGTCGAATATCGTAACCCGATTTAACTGCATGCATCGGTAGCTGTCGAGTTTCCCGCGTAAAATAAGACAACAACTCTATTCTCTTAAAGAAGCTTCGGTCCTCTTCGAGGACCTCGTTGAAATCTGTTATAACTTCATCGCGTAAGAAGACTTCGCATAGCACAGGACAAAGAAAGGAGGAATGTGTACGTAGAGGTTCGACGCATTGTGCACTACCATCGTTATGGTTTACAATGACAATAACTTTGGTTCCAGCACCTGTTCCGTCGCAGTCACGACCGTTTAATCGACCAGATTACGCACGCACGAAACGATAGGTCGCTATCGAACCGAATCGCGCAATAGCTCGTAAACGTTATGCGTTCCAAGTGACACGATTGTCTTTACTTCGAATGTTTACAATTCACATAAGCTGGAAGGGTTTAGGTCCTATTATCGTACATTCCCTTTTGGTTCAAACCATCCTGGGCGAATAGACTAATTATTTTCTAGTTTGGGCAACGGCGTTTCGCGGAATGTAGGATATTTCGATATCCCTTATTTTTAAAATGGCTAAAGATACACGTGGCATCTTTTCTTTCGAAAGTGGGTCGTGTCACCAAGAAGCGCCGGCCAGATTTCACTTTTCCTTGGAAAGATTGCCGCAATTTAGACCGCAACTTTTTCCCCCGTTTTTTTCTCCTCGAACACGGAAGTGCTCTACTGAATTTCTACAAGGTCACACCTATTCTTCCGCCAGGGATCTCAGTTTCCCCAGATTCCCTGCGAGCCCGTGACCGTTTTCGACAACACCTCCACCGCAATCCTTTCTTAAATAGGTAGTCAGTTTGCGTTCAACCCTACGGTGGAAATGGTAGTGGACGTTTCGAGGGTAGAAGCAATTCGGAAGGACCTTGAGCAATCTGTGTCTTCCTTAATCATTTATCCCAAGTTAAACACCAAAATCACTTGATTACTCTATTCGATAAATCTTCTTATCGTTGTATTTCCATAGGAGTTCCATTTGATCTACGTAAGTAATGAAAGAACGAAGGTTACACGACCTGCACGAAATCGAAAAGAAGAGTGAAACGTCAGTTGGAGCGAGTCGACAGCGAAAGTGTATAAAATTCGAAGGCATTTTCTGACGAAAGTGCGAAGAAACGGCACGTGCTCATTATGTGAGTGACAGGTGGGTGTCGAACTTGTGCGGCAGGTGCGGGAGAAGGAAGCACGACGAAAGCCTCGTATTTTCCATTCGACTCAACCCAGAGTTGCGTGCGACGGCAATAACGAAGTCGCGCGCTTATGTTAATTGAGAAGTTAAATAGGAATAGGCGCATTAAGCGCGTTCGTCCGCGGCCCTCGACGCTATCCGACGCCGCGGTTAATGTACGCTTGGTTACACGATAAGTGCTCGCCAGGTGATAATCTAGCGTCTTAAATCAGCCCGTTCATATTTCACGTCTTGTTTTTGTTCGATTCGCCGTTGATCGCTGGATCCTCGATTCGTTTTGACGTCTCAATCGTGTGATAGGACTGATCTTTCTGAGCGATTGGATCGTAGGAATGCAAATGCGCTTCGGTAGTCGTGAATATTAATATTAATCGCGTAGTTCGTTAATCGATCATTTGTCCAGTTTGGTGGATCGTGCGCGTTAATCTTGCTCTCTTGATCCAAAGACATCAATGGAATTCACATGGCTATGAAAAGATCTGTTGTCGCGGTTTCGACACGAAATGTTTGATGCGGTGTTTAATAGATCGTAAAGGGCGTTTGAGTATCACGATAAATATAACAACTCTCGGTGTTTCTGTCTTAACGTTTCACGCTTGACCGTCTCTTCTCAACACCGCGTAATCCCGCTAAATCGCGAGCTCCGTGTCAGTTTCCACAAAAAAAAAGAACGCGTTTCGCGATTCTCTAGTACGATCCATCGTTCTCCTTAAATTGAGATTCTGCCCTCGGTACGAATTGATTTACTATACGATCATGGGTAAGTCAAGACTAGTGGATTTCCTCGCGAAAACGATCGATTCCCCGTTTCTGGTGGCATGAACCATTTTAAATCCATGAAATGAAGGTAAACTCCGCATGGCCATTGTCGTTGTATTCATCCCACCTTACTTCTCTTCATTTTATCAATATTTTACATGTCTGAGGTCAGACTGTGCCAGTTTTGATTAATGTTCTGCATAATCTAACAAATATTCTACCACATTAAATGTACCATCGATAATATTAATTTGGTTGATTGAATAAAAGAGTGAAAGGGCTGATCAGCTATCAGAGGAGATTAGACAGACATTCTGGATTCTACCAGCCACTGGTTCCCACCGCGAGGGTGCATAATCCCGGTAAATTGAGGCGCTTGGCTCGGCTCGAAGCTTTCTTCGAGCCATAACTCACCACGACACGCAAACGTCGCGGATTTCAATCTTTAAGGCCGTTTAAACCCCGCTTAAAAAAGCACCACGATCCGCCACTTGTAAATTATGCTGTACCTACGAAGCAGTGGACGAGTGTTGGTCTCCCGTGGTTGTTTGCGTGTAGAACGAGTAGGAAGGTGAACGAGGAGGGGAAGTGACTGTCGAACCCGGGCTTTGGCTGCCTCCGAGAGATCGATTCGGTTCCCAAGCGCGAGGTAACCTCGGCAGGCAGCTCTCCAGTATCGTCGTTCTACCCTTCTCTTTAGTGAATCCCCTCTTTCCCTTAATCGCAACTCCCTAAGAACCAACGGACACGTTGCTTTCGTCCTCCAAATTGTTTTTTGGATCTAGACGAGCACTGTTTTGGCTATTAACCCCCACGATTTTATTCCCCAGTGCGCGAACGTTCTTCAGAGGTTTACACACCCTTACATCACATTTTTGGTGAAGGTTCCACTTGATCTAGGACTCTGAGACTGTGGAATTAAATTTAAAGGCTTGTTCTGGGTTGAAATAGATCTCATAGTATATATTCCACCTTTTTTTTCATTTATGATAATACTCACTGCTACATCAGGATAATTTGTATTTGAGAGGCGTTGAGTAAGATCGAAGCACATTGCAAGATGGAGCGTTTTAACGATTTCAGATTGTATAGCTCGCTATCCAACACAACTGGATACGTAGGCGCGGCTCGTGACATGACACAGAACTGGCTCGTATTTTATGCCAAGTGTCAAAACCCCTCGCGAGCTCGAGCTCTGCGTGAGAGCGTTTCGTCTGACCGAAAAGGGAGAGAGACGAAAAAGAAGAAACACCAGTATCGGCGATGGCACGAATAATAAAACCAGTGGAATGGAGGATCGATGCGGTTCCTCTTAGCTCGGTTGATTCGGCATTAAAAATAGAACGCGTTGCAATATCTCTGAACTAATTTATAATTCAAAATAGAGTCTAATAGCTTTTGAAAATAAACTTCGCGTTCCTTTAAAGACGATGTTACTAATAATTTAAACAATTGCTTGCCCGGATTTACAGCACTGGAATTATTGTAGATGTCTCTTTTGTTGCCGTGGATCGAGGACATTAATGGCGGTTATGGTTAAAGTGGATTCCAAGGAAACCACACCCCATGAATCAGACATTCGCGTCGTCTTTGAGACCGGGGGTTGGGTTGGTCCTCGAGGACCTCGAGGGTAGCTGGAAAACAGGTTCGGCTTTTTTAAAATTAGTCGAGCGTGGAAAAGGTCGCCACTCCAATCACGAATGTAATCTTTCGAGTGTGGAAAAGGGTCCATGGGGGCTTCGGACAAATTTTAATGGCGTCGGTTAAGGGGGTACCACTTGACTGCTTTAGAAACGTTACATTCTATAGCTGCATTCAACAATCTTGCATATCAAATATTCAAGTTTTTAGCGAAATGATCATTGCTCGGAATAGCAAAGCTTGGAAGGAAAAGCTCGAGGGAGTCCCAAAGTCAAATGGTTTGCATTACACCCGGTATATGGTGCCGGTCGAACCACGATCGCCAGTGGCGGGGGGTTCCTGTCGGTCGTCGCAACGCGTCGAAGCAAAAGGTTGTTGGTCGAGCGACAGTGGTGGTGGAACGACTTTGCAAATGGTGGGGAGGACAGTTCCTAGAGGTCCATCGTTCTCTGTCCATTGGAGGTGGAAACGATCTGCAATCGCATAGTCCCTACGCGGTTAGGTCTGGGTTAGGTGGGGGTGTTAGGGTGGGGCGTAGAATCTGCGCGGTCGAACAACTGGTTCAGTGCGCGGCACGTCCCATCCAGAAACCATGAGCCCCGTTTCACCAACGTGGTGCATTGTTATGCGCTCGAAAAGTAGCGCTGGAGTACATTGTTGACGGAGACGCAGACGCGCACCTCTTCCTTTTGTGATTCGCGTCTTTCGCCGGACGTTCTTCCCTTTACCTTCTCCAGCGTTTTTTTCACGCGTGGCTCCGAACTCCGAAAAACTCACCCCTCTGTCGTCGCGGTTTCGGCGCTCCCTTTCCTCTGTCTTTCCCTTTCCCTTTCCCTTGTCCTTTCGTTGTCATTGCTCTGTCTCCCCTCGCGGCGTTGTCCACGAGGAGAGGTCCTGCTCTTTTTGACGACCGAGACACCGTGTGTAGTTGTTCGGGGGCTCCCTTGCGCCGAGGTTTTTTGGGTTTCTCGAGTGAGTGCACCGCGAATGTTGTCCAGTGATAAGGACATGGGGAGGTGGGTGGACGATAGCGTCGAACGTTTCGACGCGATGTAGGTTTACGAGGCCGCAGATAACAGTCGGGTCCGCGTGCTCCGTTTCTGCACGACGAGAAATGGCCGGGACAGAAGTGTGAGTGAGAATCCACGCTGTTCACGGTGACACGTCGCATCGTTGCTGTGTGGTCGTCGTGGACGATCGATGCTGGACAGGACCATCCGACCCGTCATCCGATGACTCCACGCCGAAACGACGGTTAAGGTAACCCATTTGCGCTCTGGAATTTGTCAATTTTCATTTTGCGCGGGTGTGGCACTATCAGGCTCGGCTCAGGTTGTGTCATACGTTTATACGAAGAGGATAGTCCTTTTGCGACTGTGCTTGATATTAGGGGGACCAGAAAGTAATGTTTCTTTTACATTAAATGCGAACAAATTTTATAATATGTTTTTATTTTTAATCAATTATGTAATCGTCCTCGTTATCAACAACCTTTCGCCATTTACTGTACAAATTTTCAATACCTGATACCCAGCGAGCTGATAAACGATAAACAAGTATTGACATTCGAGTCAGGGGAACGATGAAGAATGGCCTATTATTAGATACTACATCCTAGAGCTGACAATGTCGGTTGTAAATCTGTTTCTCTAACAATGGCAGGTCGCGATCCGAATAGTTCTTCGAATATGAAGGGGGTCAACGAGCACATAAATAGCTTGAAAGACATTTTATTGGAATCTAGATGCATTAGAAAGATAATCACGTTTTTTCATTAGCCGTAATCAGCACAACATACTCGGAATGTTGTTCAAAGTCGCGGCGAGGAACGTCGACTATACCAAGCCTACACGCCACGTGTCTTCCTTCATATAATGTAATCGTATTATTAACGGATTCGCCGTTAATAATTTCCACGAAGGTGCGAATTCTAACGCTAACACGCCGGATGTGGCCGCGCGCGGGAAGGTCGAAGCCAAGATTGACCGATCCCAGGCGTGGGTCGCCGCTGCACCTCTGCGTTAGACTTTCTCATCAGAGTGTTTGCTTTGGCAATTAGGGGACAGTTCCGGAGATAGGATAGACTCACTGTGCAAACTATCGTCGGATCTCTATACATAACGGAACGTGCTTATCCTACGATCGGCCACACGTCCCTCGCGTACAGGTTGAACAACGTTTCTTTCCAGCGGGTGTTTCGCCAAAGTCGAATATCCGCGTCAATTTTACTATCAAAGGTAAAAAGAAAAACGATTTTTGTTACTCAAAGTCTCTCGTAAGCACAGACGATCGTTAACGTTTTGGCGAATTAGGTCTGACCATAAGCACGCAGAACTACTGACCGCGTGATCGCGATGCATAATAATTACTATTACGGCGCACTGGTTTGCCAGGTTCCATGAAACTAGATTATTGTTCTGCTCGTAAACACCTGCCCCTCGAACGGAATCGTCCACGAGAGCTCTTCACACATTTATTTTTGTTACGCTATCCAACAGGGTAAATAAAAAGTGATCCAAGTTTCAGTGTAGGCATATTCAATGAAACTCTAAAATCCTTCGTTTTGGGTTTACCTTTTGTTGTTTCATTACCTCCAGGTTGCGTAATTCGGGGAACGATTTACAGCCCTGGCAGTCTACCTCGATCGCGAAATTCGCAATAATAATTAATAGATGGAGATGGTGAAAAAGTTATCGTTTGACCTTCTTCGGCGATGCACAACGGCGCTGTCTCAGAATTTTATTGTCGCGTGACGTCAGCCCGTTACTTCTGCTTATCACGAGAACCGTATTTTTTTTCTTCTTTGCCCGTCGCGGTTTCGTTATCAACGGCCACGACCGCCGATGGATTCGGCGGGAATGCATTGAAATCTTTACTACCGCCAGCGGAGCAATAAACAATACCTCGTTTCGTGACTGAAATAATCTTCGATCGTTACGTATGAGTCAGCCTGATACGCTGTTCGATGATTGTTAGTATTTACCTGATTGCTAGAGGATAGTCTTCTCTCTTCTAGTTTCGTGGCGTGGGCACTTAAAACTGTTATGTCTCTCGACATTTGACCCCCTAAATTGTCGTAGGAAACTGACACTTTGATGGTAACACCCTAATTAAGGTTTGGAGCGAATGTTTAAAATGTTAGATGAGAGCACACGTGTTGCTGTGAACTTCAGGTTCGATAAAAGTATAGGGTAGTAGTATATTTTTGGGATAGAGTTTGGAAAATGTACCATTGTAGTACCATTTAAGGTACTATACAAGTTAAAAACGTATCTGTTGAATGAGGATGAGCAATTGGCTGGCGTGTCTGATCAGTGATGGTACAATCTCCATCCCGCGCGCGAACGCGTTACTATCTAAGGAGATTGTTCCGTACCCGATCAGACACGCCAGGTAGCTTCGCAACTGTGCATGCTTCGGTTCTCACTCGGTGCTAATTCGTATACTAATTAACCATAACAATTACAACCTGATCTTTACGATACATATCATTGCATATTAAACGTTTAATTAAACACGACGAAATGTCCATCGATCAGCTCTTTAGTCTAATAACGACTCCAATTGTGAACCGAGTAAGTCCAAACTGTTTAATTTCGATTCCATGCTACGGGTACACGATTAGGGTTAAGTAGTCGAGCATGAAACTGAGAACAAGTCCGCAGCAATACGTTTAGCCGCGCACTTTTCCGACGTTAAGCGGTCGGAAGGATTTGCGCACGCGAGCAGTTTCGTATTGGTGATATATTTGTAGCTTCAATCTCCTATAGGGTCATTTGCGAGGATTTAAAGTCAATAATCTTGTTACAACTCACTACCGTTCACTTTTAAGAGAACAGTATACATAACTCCGTGGGTAAGAGACACGATAAACCTTAAGTGTCGGTTTGCACGGTAATTCCTTCGTCCGTAACCATTATGAACGGTCGTTATCGCATTACCTATTGACCTTATGAACAGGTGAACGATGATTCTTGTTTCTCGTTCACGAAACCCGAGTGTCGCGTAAATGGAACAACCGCGCGACAGTTGAAACGTTTTCTCGCTCCGATATTCGAATTCCTTCGCTGAATTTGCATTCGAAATCAATACTACTTGCATTTAATAATGGTAGTACCTAGTAATAAATCTATGAAATATTTATCCAGCATTCCTTTTGGCCTGAATGATGATGTCCAGTCTTAATGTTGCGTAGAAGAAATATCTTGAATTTTCAGAGCATTTTATTTGAATAGATTAATAATGGACTTATTCGCATGCGATCTTCCCGCATAGAGGTAGACGGTCGAGTGACTGTCGGTACCGTTGTGAATGAATTAAGTATTGACAGAGTAAATGCAGTCGGCGATAGTTAAAATTTACGACTGTTTTCCTTTTCGTTTAGGATGCACGAATCGCTCGGTTTGCGTAAGGATCTTTCGGCCTTGACTTTTACGACGGACGACAAACAGGTATATTACTTGCTTAGTTCACACCAGGAGTCCATTTTACGAATCCTAAAGCCGTGTTTTCAGGCCCACCATTTTGCCTTTAACGAGACAATTAAGCTTTATACTCGACGTATCCTCCTGAAAGAAAACACAGATGCTAACAAGGTGCTAATCGAGAATCTAGGATCAAGTATTCTTTACGAATAGTAAATATAACACGTGAGATTAAATGTATCGGTGTTTTCGGTGTACGGTGGATGTCTGGTTATTTTCGTTTCGAAATAAAAAAGAAGATTTGCTTTTTAATAAACTCGTAACTGGTGATTTCATTTGAGGGAAAGATTTAGTACAAATTTACATGGTATATTTGGTCTAGATATCGAAGTCGTATTATCGAGTTCAATGGACTGAGACGACAGGGAGATTGAAAGGATGTGCGGTACGCGGAGTGGTGCCGGCCATGTTGAAATCCATGATGGCCGCCCTTATTTTTCGTATGGCTTCCCCTCGATTCATGGGAGTCCTACCAATGGCTTTCACGATGGCTTCGTTACCCGTCCCTTCCCAGGACCTATTATTTCTTCGCTGGCGAATCCCTTTCCTTTCCCCTGGTTCCCTTCTCCCCACCCCTATTTCCTCCACCCACGACTCGGTTGCTGCAGCCATCATGGATCGCATGCGCGCGCATAAGACGTCCGTTGCTCGTGGCGGGAGGCCATGCTTGAAAATATCGATAGGAGCAGTGAATTTATTTATCGTATCTGGCCATCAATTGCAGTAGATTCCATTACCAAAATTTCGATGATAAGCAGCTTTGTACCAACTCCAAAATATGTTTATAATATCCACGAATTAAGGTTAGTTCTGGTGATTACATTAGCAAGTAATATTATGTATGAAAATTTTGTGCAAATTTATTGGCGTATCTAGGTATAAGTATAAACTGGATTGGAGTGTACGATATTTTTAGGCGATACTGTATTTTATTATTTCTTTCAAATGCCGAATCAATCGACATGGTAGGTTTCTGAAATATCGACGGGGATATTTATCTTGAACTTATCTACACTCGATATTATTGACTTCATTTATCGTGGTCAAATGACTATACCACAGAAAACCAATTGGAATAATAAACAATATGTTATTTAAAACATTCGTCTACAGGAAGTGTAAAACTTAGAAGAGATTATATCAAGGGTTGGTAATACTTTCGTGCCACGAATAATTCCTGTATATGTAAACACTTATAGTATACAAATATTGAAAGATACTCCGTACATTAATACATATTTTCAGAAACAATTACATAGACAGAATTTATCCACAGCTGAAACGGTGTTTCGCAAGTTTGGCGGTAGTACGATGATGGTAAAGTAGGACGAGATATCCGTTTACCAATATCGACTGAAGTACGGTTGGAAATACCGACTACAGAGCTCGAGGTAGTTGCGTTGTGCGCCGCTAGATGCTAACAGAAAGTGGAACTTATTTCATGTACTTCCGGTACATTATTTTAAATTTTAATTGCATAGTTTTTCCTGAATATTGGGAAAAGTATTATCAATATTATTTTCTATTAAATGTTAAGCTTCGTTGTTGTTCATATTATTGTTCCTAAGAGAAAAAAGGTCGTTTTGCTCATCCCACTTGAGTTCATCCACCCTCGGAGGTCACGACCGCTCATGGCTCGTGAGCTCACGCTTTCCATCAGGGTTTCGACAAAAGAAATAGCTGGTTGACTTTTTACCAGGAAACGTGCTCATCGTCGGCTCGTAGACCCTTCATCTTCTCATGTCCTCCCCATATTGCTGCGTAGCGTTAAATCCTATCCAAGTTTGTGTCGTAGCAACGACTAGACGAAATTAAAGTATAAGTACATGAAATTTCAGAGTGTGAGAGACACTGTTTTCCATTCCACTCTATTTCATGGGCGTCTACTATTTCAGGCTACGTGTCGTCTGGCTATTGTACAGCCAAGTACGTGCATACTATGAGAGCAAAGGACGAGCTACCCATCGATTTCTAGTTACTTCCATGGCGCATGTGCTAGCTGGAGCTACTCTCCTCCATTTGCCATTCTGCTCTTCTCTTCCTATATCTATATCTTCGCCCACTAGGCTCTCCACCAACGATCTTGCGTGCAATCAGCCGCTCTGGAATTATTCTGGTCTCGATGGCAACCCTGATCACCGATTAGATCCTCTAAAAGATTACACTGTGTAACGCTATTGTTACCACTATGAGAGGGTGACAGACTCGGGTCTATTGAAATTTGTGGTAGCTAAAGGTAGAAGGTAATTTTGGAAAGGTCTTCTGTATTGTGGGGTTTATTACTCGGTGGCCTTGAGCAGTCAAACAACGCGACATCGATGTCAGAGGCACAAAGCCAACGAACAATGAGCTTCGCAAGATCTCAGGAACAAAATTTCAAACCACGAGTCGTGTTCCTCCTTCCCCTCCTTTCCTTGCGAATATTTGTATATGAAGTTCCAACGCCGAGACTGTACATTTTACAGGAACACTCGTTTAAACCAGGGATCCAGTCCGTCCCCACGACTGAATAACAGTAATCCCGTTTCCCTACCGTTCCATTATCTGGTCATCTTTATTCACCCTCGTAGCTCGCGGATCGGTAGAGGAGGAGGAGGAGGTGGGGGAGCTGGTACCAGGTGGAAAGAGGACGCGCAGAGGGCACAGAGAGGACATAGGGAGGAATGGGTTGAGGCGAGTTTTATGAACGCGCACAAATCTCCTCATCAGGCTCCCGTGGGATCCCGGATCCAGCCTCCGTGGGGGCTGGAAATTGCAGGGCGGGTTTCTCCGTTGACGGTGGGAGGGAAGGAGGGTTGGTCTGCACACAAATGAGGCAGCTTGATTCCAATTATTCAGTAAATTAAGTACGAAGGGGGTTGGCCTTTACTGGCGTTTCCAAGCGTTACTGTACAGAAGGGTGGATTTGATGGTGTGGTGTGCAGAGAAAGCTACCGAAAGGGTTGAAACCGCACGCTGCCATTGTATCGTGTCGCAGGGGTTCGCGGAGACCCCCTTTATCTACAGTTAATTCCCGTTTTCGAGGGTGGACGGAGGATCTGCGGGATTTTCAGGAGGGTCGAGCGTTGGCGCGACCACCCCGTTCCTCACACAGGGGGTTGGTACGTGTAAGCGCGGGTACGATGCTTAAAGTTAAATGGTAGTCGCCCAGGGAGCTGTGAGGTTGATCTACTCTCCTTTTAGTGCAGGATTCGACAAATATCTTTTGCGTGGGACATGCAAAACATTGCTACCTGAACATTTGGGAACGCTCGCCACTCGTTAAAGCAAACCGTTTTTCTTTCCATTTCCAACGAGAATGTTAAAGGTTGCCCCCGTCGTTTTCAGCAAAATCGTTCTCGTTTAAACCTTATCGGGCTCCAACCTTTTAACGATTCCTTCTGTTCACCGTCTCCGTTTCGACCAGCGACGTGGCCGTCACGCGACCGACGGCGTTCGACACGCTTCGTCCGCGGAAGAAAGTTCCACGAAATTGTTCGCTAGTTGGTATTCTTGCTCGAGAAACACTGTTTCGGTCGGCTAAGCAAATTACCGCTGCTCATTTCTCGCGGTCCAATTAATAGCCTAATTCCCCGGTTCTTAAATCTCCGACGTCGTTGAACTCCTCGGAACCATTAACTAGCCAAGTGGATTTTACACGAGAACCAGGAGCACTCGGTGACGTCTCTCTTTGATTATACAGAAGTTCCTCGGATCACCGGTTAACAGCTTTAATTCGTATTTTCTTTGGGGACCGCGCATCAGCTTTTACGACCGCGTATTTCTCATCCCCTATCTTACGGTTAGAGGTGAGCTGAGTTTTCCCTCTTCCACCCCCCCCCCTCTGTTTCCCTTTTCGCTCGTTTTACCCTTTTTCTCCATTCTTTCCACGCCCTCCTCCTCGCACTCTGTCCTCGTTCGACCAACCTTTCTTTCCCTCGACTCTGTTTCCAGTTTCGTCGGCATCTTTCGCTCCACCTTCCCGTCTTCGACGCCCTTTCTCGATTCCATCGAACTCTCATCCTCCTCGCCCATCCTCCTCGACGATTCCACGGTCAGGTGCCACGGCGACAACGCGGGCGAGGTTTGCTCGAGCTGGAAGGGGTTGGAAGACGCAAACCTGACGCGAATATCGCTGAGCCGTCGAAAAGTTCATCGAGGCAGTTGCCACGTAGGTCGGAACTCACGGTTGGACGTGTCGTGGATCGTTCCTGCTTGCTTTCGAGACTGATGCCGTGTTGCATATTGCTGACGGATGTTTGTAGACTAGACTGCAACGTCGTTAATTTAACGACGCATTAAATACTGCTAAACACTCAACAGATATGCATAAAACTCTCGAGTGCATCGTCGGAATACTGGTTAACCTACTACGACCGGTCGAATAACCGTTTCCAAATTTTTGATTGTTTCATGTATTATTCAATTTAGTTCCGAGTAAAATATTTTTGTAATTAATCGAAGAAAGTGTCTCTGAAATAGCTACAAATGAACGTCGGTTGGTTTAGTGTTACAGTTTTGCGATAGTTTGAACCATGGATTTGTTAGTCTTGCTTTTGTTACTCTGTCCGATTGCTACCGAACTTCCTAACTGCCTCGACACCCTCCTTTCACGCAACATAGCTTGACACCCCTTGTCTAAAGAGAACAAACCATGCGAGAGCTAAGAATCTTTAACTTTCCCCCTGGTGGTGCACACCCCAGCTTCCTTCGGTCGGGAAACCACCGAAGCTCCTGCTCGTTCAAAGGCCACAGGAAGCAAGGCGTGGTCAATAGTTGTAAAATACGATCTAGAAGCGGAGACAGTATTCCGGAGGCCACGTCCGGAGGGTGTCCGCCATCCTAAGTTTTCACGTAATTGTATTCACGTGGAGTCCATCGCGGCTCGACGGGGGACGCGATCATCGGTGTCGGGGGAGTCTTAGGACGCGTTATAGGCGGGAACCTACCAGAGAAGGAAGGAAGTTTATAATCCATAACGTTTCCGGCTCGAGGCCGAGAGATAAATGAGCAGAGGAGGACAGAGCCTGGGGATGCACCCTTCGTCCTCAGAGCTGGGAGCTCCGACAGGGAAAAGGTTCAAGGCGAGGTTGGAGATTCTGTGAAACCTAATCTTTGGACACTTGGTAGCTCGGCTGTCAATTTGAATCCACACTATGTGATGTCATTAACCCATTCACTGCTAGCTACGAGATGTCTCGTAGTTCAAATTTATTGCAATTACTCAAGGAATAAGTTTACAGCCCTTTGAGTCACGAATTATTACAAAAGAAGATTGTAAATTTTCTTTTAAAAACAACAAATTTTATATCACTCTTCATTATCAGAATAATAACCTAGATTACATCTGTATTAAATTTTAGCAAAAGCTTTAAATTTGCCTAACAGTGAATGGGTTAATGAAATAAAACACTGATGGTTACGTCCATAAGATTTCGATGCCTAAAAAATTGATTGAATTCGATTGCTCAAGTATTACCTAGGAAGAGCCCCAAAAGACTGAAACAATGATTACGAACCAAAGCAAGAGTTACAGGCTCCAGTCGTACTAAATAGACCACGATTGCGAGCCGAGTGCGTTCGGTCGAACGGCCGTTTCTAAAAATGGTCACCGAAGCCAGCGTAAAACACGTTCACCGGGGTTTCGTTCTTTTCGTTGGTAGTCGGGCGATAAACACTCAGATTATCTGCATTTCTGCCTTCTTGTGCCTCCACGGAGATGTCTTGCATTCCAGCGGGCAGAGAAGCTTGTATACCAACACAACACTGGGATCGTGACAGGTACTCGGACTTGGCACCATCGTATATTCGAAAGAATATCTCCGAGGTTGTACGCTTATATCGGCTGCGGCTGGGTGTTATACGCCCACAAATCGACCTACGTGTACGTACGTGAGAGAGAAGTTTCTTACGTTAAAATACCGCGCAGCCAGATAAGAAGAGATTTTGGTAGACTCCGGTCATTGGAAACCTGATTCATTGGTCGTCGTTCACCTTTCTTTTTTTTTCTGCTTTCGATGACTCGGTTCGGGGGGACACATTTCCCTTTTGGTATCGGTGTTATGGTCGTTCTACAGCGGTACTTACCCAGGGGGCGTCAGAGATGAGCGAGACTGTAGAATAGTGTGGACAATTCAACCCTTTGGAACCTGATGTTGTGTATACACGAACGAAACGAAGGATTGTGGACTTAAACATTCTTTTCTATATTAACCCTTTGCGTTCCTATGTAGAGTGAGGCTTGAGAAAAATGTACTGAGATCAGAAAATTTGGAGTGTAAAGGGTTAATACACTTGTCATCAAAGTTTAACAGCTGTGACAATGTATTTTTTGGTGTCATTTATGGAGGGGGGCAGAAGGTTTGGAAAGCATTGGTCTAAATCTGAACCTAAACGATGTAGGAGTTTGTCAACACAAGCTCTCCTTTTACTACTCAAACATTTGCGAGTCTATTCTATCACGCTAACCAAATGTTTGCGATCGTAGATAGTATAGTAATTCCCTCGACAAACTAAACGGCTCGAGTTAAGACGATCGTTACGGTAATTCGTTCGGTAAACTGAAAAATTCGTAAAAGCCCCGAGCAGCAGGAGGTTGCGTTGGAAGAATGCGCTTCGAGTTTATAGGAGGTGTTCTACAAATAAATAGTTAAGCTTCGGGAGCTTGCTCTACTTATACCGAGGGTGGAAGAAAGTTTTGTTAGCGTATACCTCCGGAAACACTTCCTCTTCGTGTTATGAACCGTCAAAGTGCTAAATAAAACTTAACGGTCTCCTAATTTTGTGAAATATGATCCTGAACAGAATATTCGCTCATCGTGCGTTACTTTTGCGGAAAATGGTGGCAATAAAAACATCTAGAAGTGGATTCTAGACAAATAAGATTCATGAATTGATTTTCTTGTTTTTAATCCACGATAAGTACTCGTTCAAATGAATTAACGATTTATTTGGTCTTAAAGATACAACACTTTTATTGAGCGTTTAAGTAAGGAACGTTCTGTTCGCACTGTCGAAGGAATCATTAATCAGGTAGATGTCTACCCGGATAATTATCTTGTGCGAGCAGATCGAGGTTGCCAAAGTTGTCAGAGGTTTTCTTAATAAACGCGAGTTCAACGTTGCAACGTTCCGGAGCATTCTAGGCCTCGTTACGTAAAGTCATAAATAAACGAACCAGTCGACAGCAAACAGTGTTTTTATACGACAGCTTTCAAGAATCTGTCGCGTCACTTGAACGCGTGTGCCTAGATCGTTCGACGTGAAGGTGGTATTTCATGCAAATGCCGTTGGCGTTAATCAACCTTTTCCTCTCTCTTTCTCTCTTCTGCGATCAGATTATACTTTGTCAATGCTTTGCATTTTAGATTTTCTAATTTCAGTACAATTCTGTTGAGTCTAATTCAACATAAGACAACAAAGGGTTAACAATCGATATGTAGTTTAGAAATCATTTCGATGAAAATTTTTAAAGAATGGCGGTGGAACCTCCATAGTTCTAGAAAGAGGGACCATCTAGATGGAAAACACGGACGGAAACGAGGTTGAAGAACGTCGTACACCAGCTCACGACCACACACGTGGCAACATTCTCGTCAGGGGTTTTCATACTTTTATCGTCGACGGGCTCACGGATTTTTCGAATATTCCATCAACGTACGGAAGTCGTATATTACGAGCCGAGAATGTATGCGCTGCGAAGGCACCGAGCGTGCCTCGCATGCTACCGATTACTTTTTTCCTCGCCCTTTCGTCCTGCGCCGGGTAAACGAGCTACTCCAGAGAGGTCCTTGGTTTCGTCCTGCCCTCCTTGATCCATCCCCTTCCCTTTACAGCCCCCCTCTCGAACCGGATTCTTCCTCTCCTTTCCATGTTTTCGTCTACCTGAATTTTAATGTCGAATCACCAAGCTGCTGACTTTTGTCTCCCCCTCTCTTCGTGTTCAACCTTTTTTCAAGGGAATTCGCCTCGCGAAGTAAGATGGCTGACCCCCGACTCGGTCGTTGATTCCCTGAAACTCGAATATTCGTTCCAGAGTTAATTAAACGTCGAAATCGATTCGCTGAAATTAGCCGATCTCGCCTTGGGAGGATATACCTCCTCAGCGTCCATTTTCGAGCTTGGCTCCATTGTTCCGATGGATCTCTTTCTCGTGCGCTCTTCGTCGGAGTCAATTGATTGGCAAATTGAAACGTCCAATTGACTCGATCCCCCCTTACTAATAAGACGATTAATTAGAATGACGAGCAGACGAATTTCTTCTCTCGTGGAGGTCACGAAGCACGCTCGGTCTGGCGGCCACCTTTTACGACCATCTTGCGAGTCGCTGCTTCAAATCGATGCTTTTTTCCGCAACCAGTTTGCAAATTTATTTATTTATAGACGGAGAAACCTTTTACGACGCTCCTAAGCAAAAGAAGTACTCGAGCTTTATTTCGAAACTCGAATTATTTATACAGATCTACAACACAAGAACGCTATGATTATTTTTGCATGAACAGAATATACGGTTCACTGTATCAAAACGAAGGAAAATATAGTAAAGAAGCAATATAATATAAAGAGCACTGTGTTTATCATAGGAAATAAGCAACGAGATTAAAGGAGCCTGCGGTGCTCCCTCGAGTAATTCGAAGGGAAGCTTTCCGACTGTGACTGATCTCGATGGAAAGGGGTTCTGAGAGTAAACTGAAAGATGGGATCGATATCGAAGAAAGAGAGGCTAGGCGCCGCCTACTGTCTCGACGGTATAACTTTCGATTTATGAAGTCACGCGGAAAGATGATTGCTCCTTCGGCGACGTCCCTGAGACCAGAATTAAATGGCGTTGTTAGGCCGTTTTGGGTACGGCGACGCATACGAGCAGCCTTTATTGCATGCTTTCTTATCATCGAGGAGGGTCACTGACATCGGCGAATTCGACAAGGCACGTTTATAGCGTCTGGATCACGGTCGCGAGTGTCTTCGTGGACAAGAATTCCTGAAGAAATAAATTATTCTTAAAGTAATACTTATATATTAGGTGGACTGGAAGTAAAGGTCACTGTTTAGTCCTTTAATGGAAAGATTGAGTAATTTTTACTCCTTTTCAAAATACCCAATTTTTTACCTTTCTTTTTTCATTAGTACATTAGTACATCAAGGAATAAGGTACCAACATGGTTAAGAATAACAATAAATTTTACATATAAGTCTTTAATAAAGTATAAAAAAGTAACAAAAGGTAGTGCAAGGAGTAAAATTTACTCAATCTTTCCATTCTAGAGTTAATCACTATTCGAAATTTGTATCCACGTTAAAATATCGTTGTTATCTGGCGACCTAACCCATGTGTTTACGCGTCGAAGCGAACCGTCGGCGGTCAAAGGCGCTTTAGTTCCGTCGGGAAAGCGTTCCAAGAACGCGGATCCGCTCGAAGGTCGAGGAGACAATCGAGCCAGGCTCGAATATCCGTGGAATTTTTTTCATCCCCGCAGAAGGTCCCCTTCCGTCAATACTCCAATTTTTTTCCATCGTCAAGCATTAGCCGGGACTAATAGAGATCCAAGGCCGTGTCGTAACGATCGCCTTGATTTTTTTTTTCTTTGCGCGTTTCGTCCTGATGTCGAGCCCTCGGCAGCTGTCTGCCCAGTTATCGTCCTGGCACCGAGCGGAGCTGACGCGAATTTTAAATTTACCCTAGCGATCGTGTCGCGAGTGAGGAATCCATGGCTTGGATCCAGGCGCTATCCGACGGAGCACCGCGACGCCATTTTGCTCTCGTACTCGTGGTCTCTTCGGAATGGCGATGCGGTTCAAGGTAGAAGCTTGATTTTGCATCGATGTTTATTTATGCTCGAGTAGAAAGAAACGATATGTTTGTCAGCCGATTAAGACATTTTACTTGATCCATCTGATCTATGATTTTCTCGACTTTGTACGTCACAAAAAAAAAATCTGAAGTTTGAACTTCTTCTATTGGTCGACATTTATATTCAAGGCTTAAAAAACCTGTATGTAAACTTTGTTAAATTCATGTATTACGGTTGGACGATATTCCTCGAGGGCTAGTTTAGGTACGAGTTTTTGTTAAATTGCGTTACAGGCAATTTTATTACAAGTATCGTGGCAGCTTAAATGAATTATTCACGAAACGTTTTATGGTGTTTCTACTTTAGACTAGACTTGAAAATGTCGAAATTCACTAATACATTTGGTATTTTATCTAATCTCAATCCAGAAGGCCGTTAGTTGTCAAATTTTTAACGAATCCTTCGACTGTATGCCTGTAGATTGATTTTAGATAAAAGATTTAGGATGCCTTGTCGAGAAACGGTAATCCTTGACGTATAAAACGAGCATCAAAGAATACTGCGGCATAAACACTCGCGCTGTCATCGTGTCGGTACATTAGAAGCACAAAGTAATCGTACTTATTCGAGAATGATGGTTAGAGGATCTAACCGTTCGTCATTTTTCGTTGCAGGATTCCCCATGTGGCGAAGAAGAGTCATCGCTGTTCATTCACCGTTCCACCTACGGCCCATCAAAGGTGAGTGCTTACAATAAAGGATAATTTACAACTGGTGCGCGCAAACCGTGAGGGGGAGGACGATACTTAATTGCAGAGGAACCTAGCCGATTGAGAATAGCTGTAACGAAGCAGTCCTTGCGAAACGAACGTCTAACGAGTGAAAAAGATACATCGCGCCACGCCAAACGAGGTCGCCATTCGTTAAATTGGTACTTACTAATTGCGAGACGATCATTAATCGATTTCTGACGCGCACTACAGGTTTCTTCTTCCATAAGGAAATTGGTTCCAATTAATTAAGCTGGGAATATAGCTTCTTTTGATTATCGAAAGGCAATCAAGTCTTTAACACTTTGGCGCTGTCATGGGAAACATTGTTGCTTGATCCTTAAATAAAAGCGATCAACTTGATATATAGGCTAGCATAAATTTAAAACTACAACTCCAACAATGAATACTAAATGGAATTGTAGGTAAAGCAATAAATATCTCCAGTACCGCTTATTAATTCAAATGGAGCGTACAATGTTATGTTTATGCGCGACTTAAAGATCGGTTCATTCTTAACATTATAATAGAAACGTATTCTTAATGAGGTCTAGCCTACATATCATATTCCTGCCATAAACTGGATCGTATAAAACGAGCCAATTAAGTTTGATGCGACGTATGCATCGGAAATTAATTATTCTTGGAGTGCCGGTGTGCAACAGTGCCGTTGTTGAAATTCTTGGCATGGTCGCGGTTGGGTTGTCGTCGCGTGTCGGCCATCGTTAAGGGATTATGGACGTTTTTGCGCTCAGGATTCTGTAAAAGCCTGCAACCATTCCCGTCGGAGCGACTACGCAACCGAGTATTCCGCCGCATGCCGCTCATTAAACGCGAATTTGTCGACGTCGTTCGTCGTAAATCTGTTTCGACGTAAACGCATTGCTCGACCCGAGCCGAGCATTACGTCTCTGAGCATGATTAATACGCGTATCGTAAAATTCTAGCAGCTTGCCAGCTCGACGACAGTCCTCGCGACTGTCTCTACTCTTTTCCTTGCCCTCCGACGGTTCAGAATCCTGGAAATTAACACTGAACCTACCGCATCCGGTCTAACGGCCGTTTCCAAATTTTTGTACGCAGTTCTTATATGCCATATATGAATTGTATGCAATTTTATCATGCATTATTCAATTCAGTTCCACGTGAAATATTTTTGCATTTACTTGAGAAAAGGGTCTTTGAGACTAGTCACTTGTCCCATCACGATCGACAATCCTTGGAAACTTTGAATTTGATTCAAACGTCCAAGAGAAATTAGATTTTGAATTATGGAATGTAGTAGTTCTTTATCTTCGTATTAGAATATCGATGGACAGAGCAGTGGATTTGCTTTGTTTTACGATTATTCTTATTTCCCTTTCGAGACGGTGTTTAACTATTTACGTCGAAGACTGCACAGTCCCCCTCGAAGGGCGGCGGGAGTGGAACAAACAGGTCCGCGAAATCGAGCACATGTGCCTAACCGTAAATTTGCAGGGACACACCTTCGAGGGTTTAGGGTCCCAAATAAGGGCTGCTGGAATACGGTATTAGTCAGTGCGTTATGTTCTACGGACGCGTCAGGTTGTTTCACGCGTGCCGGGATTTCGCGAGCTTTTTCCGCGTACTGTTCCTTTGCGAAGTTTGAATTTTTCTTAATAATTCGTTGAAATGGTTTTCCTTCGTGTGTGCGAGTTACTCGGTGACTGGAACGAAGATGGAATAGATTGTAACAAAGGTAACAGATACAAAACTACACTCTTATTTCGTTAAAAATATCTGAAATCGACTTTGATCGATCTTGTATCGCCGAGCAATGACGATACCAAGGAGAACCGACCAGGGAAATAAACATCTCTGCACCGAGTCGCGAGCAACAAAAATAACGCGATTCGCCTGCAAGTAAATATTTGTTTACCCCTAAATCATCTCGACGCGCAAGAAAATCGTAATATCACCGAGGTAGTTCGAAAGTACCCTGATAAGCTGACGTGGTATATTTATAGCCAGTCGTATTTTCCTCCCTCCTCGATACCGAGCTTCATTAAATTAATCCCGAAGCCCTCGAGCGATATGACGCATCGGTATTAGCCGCGTTACAAAAGATTAATATATATCTGTTGCATAAACAACGATAACCAACGAGGTCGCGACGATCGAACATCCTCCCCTGTATGCCTCGGATGATCAGCGTTAATAGCGATCGCTGTTATTGATCATCAACTCCTCGTCGTTCATCAGGTTCCGCGAGGCGTGCAATTATTGTTATTACAAAATAAATTGGGGCCACGGTCAGCACGCTTCGAATAATAAATGGTAGGTTCTTATTAGAAGGTGATTCGTTACAAAATCAACGTTACCAATGAGCAGTTCCACGAGGCAATCGAGATTTCTGTGATCGAGCCTTTAGTGTCTGATATTCTTACGGTTTTAGTATCATTGAAGATTCGCAGAGAGAACAGGGGATGGACTCTGTCGATGAACAAGTGACTCGGGGGTTCGGTAAACCAGAGGTCGAGCAATGGCGATCGCAGAACTACTGATTTGTTGCATGCATCGCGTCGTAAAACCCGCTTGGAAAAAATCCTCCAGCCACTGGCTTCCGATATTTACGAGCGAACGTGTGCACGATTGTATAGAATCCCTGTTTCGCGTACCAAGCAAATTGCATTTTTTCCCCCTTCTGCTTGCACGACAGAAGAAACTCTGTGCACGCGTCTGGCGTTCGAAGAACCGCCGTGATTCTCTGTTGCGAGCCACGGTTTTCCATCGCTTTTTCGGAACGAAAAATTTCATTGACTATGCTTCGTAGTTTCTACTCAGTCTCTCTACATAGTCTGCGCTCTTCATGGTTTCTTCGTAAGCCTAGAATCAGTGATCCCATTTCTCCTGCTCGCGCTTGTGCTCTCAGAAAGAAAAGAAAGTGTCGAGTATATCTAGCCCACGTTATTTATGGCCACGTGCACGCACGAATGACGTTCCTTTTATAAGGCGATAAAAGCGAAGCTCGAGGTGCGTCGAGAATGGGTACACAGGGTCGTCGAAAGTGGCCTGAATCACGCGAATCGACGACAACGTACGCGTCCTAAAGCGTCGCCATGTCTCGACGCGTCTTTTCAACGCTTTCGCGCGATGCAAACGCGCTGAAAGTGCATTCGACGCGAGCATGAGTGCGTTTCTCTTCGCTTGGCCCTATCCCGAGACACTCGATCCTGCTCGGGCCCGCGAACGGTTATCATATAGCCATTAACTTTATTATACCGAGTCATTAACTTAAATATTACGACTCACGTGTCGCGGAGCTTCGGCTTTCCTGATTTATCGCCGCAAGGAGACCTAGCTAAGTGAGGCGAGGCGAAACCTGAGTCGTGCCATAGGCGTTCACCTGTTCTGGACCAGTTCTTGCGGATGCAAGGGAGTCTTCGGGAACCTCTCAGCAGCCGAGCATGCACAGTTCGCGTCATCCCCAGATGGTTGAACCGTTTTCTTCCAATCTTTCGTTGTTTCGGGCTGTTGACTTCTATTCTGGTGGCAAGAAAAGTCCCAGGGTGGCCAATGCCCTCGATATCCTTTGTTCTATTATAATCGACGTCGATAATGCTACCCTGTCCACTCTCAGCAATCCTCTGCTTAGCTATAAATTGCATCCTCCCCATTGGATTCAATCGTCGCTGTCCTACTCGACCACAAGAGGTCCTCTACCACCCCATCTCGATCAAATCTCTGTATCTTCAATGAGAATAGCTCTTCATTTCGCATGCAACGACATTCCACGTCTCTACAGCAAGGGATAGAGCCTCCAATAATTCAAATCTCGAATTGACCGTTCAAAGTCTCTCCGGAGTCTCTCGCAGACGGTTTCTCAGCGCGAGGAAGCCGACGCGCACAGTTCCGTGGTTGAGTTTCGCAAAAACCGTACGGGGCGATATATCAAACAGGGAACGGACGAAGGCACGTTGGAAGGGCGACGAGAAAGCGTTGCCGTGGAATCGGGCCGAAGGTCGGGGAGCCTCGGTAGAAAGGGTTCGGACCTGGCACAGCGAGATTTTATATGAGTTTCGGGATTTGAAATGAGGATTTACGGGCGGGCAGCGAGGCGAGGAGGAAACATTGTTTCAAATAAGACGTCTCAGCCTCTCCGTTGGCGTCTATCCCCCTCGGAGGTAAAGCTGCGTGCCTGCTCGCGGTGTCTGGGGCTCCGGAACGAAGGTGGATCGCGATGGGGAGTCGCGAGGAAGAAAACGCTCGCTAACAAAGTATAATGAAACGTTACCAAGGACTCTGGGAAGAAAGGAGCGCGGAGGGAGACGTCGTTGGGCCAGGAGCGAGAAGGGAGAGGCCAAGGATGACGATAACGATCATAAGCGGTCGTGGATGCTGAAATAAATAAAACCACGACGTGTTTTAAACGCCTCAGATTTCTGGTGAACGGTAGAATACGTTCTTACGCGATGGATAACTATTTACGATAATCAGAAGTTTGACGTTGGATGTCTAGAGCGGGCCAGAATTGAAAAAGAAGAATCGAAACTGAAAACGGAGAAGACCAGGTAGAGTGCAGGCAAAAAGGGTTACGATGAGAAGTTCTCGCCGCGAGAGGATCCTCCTTTGATCCACGGTTCAGCAGACCCATAAGCATATAGATGGAGATTAAGATCGAAATAAGAACGAGAAGGAAACTTATTCGAGAGAAGTGCAGACGGAAAGGTCGAGGCAGACGGCGTCTTCGTTCACCAGAAGCGAGGGAGATATACCCGCTGGGAGGTAAAACACAGGAGGGGTTCAAGAAAGAGGGAGAGGGAACGAAGCGGGGGAGAAGAGAGAGGCCTAGGGGTAGAACTCGCGAGTGAGAAGGAGAAGGAACGAAGGGAATGGAAGCTGAAGAGCAGGCTTCTCGGTAGGAGGGTTCTACTTCGATCCACGGCTGTGTGAGCTTATAAGTATGTAAATGGAGGATTCTGCAGCGTGTGAGTGCCTCGGAACTTCAGAGGCTCGGACGAAGGAGAACCCGGCGGAGAGAGGTAGATACAGGGAAAAAGAGATCGGCAGATTGCACGCGCATGCGCCCCAACATCTTTATGAACTCGTTATTATAGCAACCAGCAGATAATCAAAGAGCGGTTTCTATGCACGGTCGCTGATCGCTGTTAGCGGTCTCTTCTTGTTTCTTCGGCTTCCTCCTCGGTTCCCTCTCATTCGAAGGCCCTGCGCTCGCGACCGTGACCGCAACTTCTGGCAAATTCGAAGCGACAACCTCAGCCATGGGATTTTGGCTTGGTACTGTTCGGACCAGGCTGAACTATCGAGGACGAGGAACAATCAAGCGGAGACCCAATTACGGCGAGTGCGATAGGGAGAACCAAATACAATGGGACGATGCTGGTATGCGTACCCTTACAATTTATAGCTAAACAGAAGATGACTAACGCTGGGCACGGTTGTGTTATCTACATCAATTATGGCGGAACAAAGGACGATAGGGCAGGCGATATACATCCAGTCCTATAAGTATTCGTACCTTCTATGTTCATTCAAGAAATTTGTCTACATTAAATGGTATTATTGTAATATGCTTAATATTTCCAAATAAAAGATTCTAATGAAAAATTGATATGGAGACATCAAACCTATCATTTAATTTGGACAAATTTCTTCAATAAACATAGAGGGTACGAATACTTGTGGGACTGACTGTATTCAACTGTACGAGTCGTCGTAGTCAAAGATAGGGTTCCGCTAATTTTTATCCCTTCAATGGACGATAGAGTGTCTCTTGCAAAGCCTCGATACAATACTTCACGCTACTCGTACATTCTAGACAATTCGCGAACTCGACGTACATTTAGACAGCGCCAAGATGGCGGCGGAACGTTAAGGGAGGCCTTAACGAGGAAAGTTTTCATTACGCGAGGCATTTAAAATTAAGACGGTCTACCTTGCTCTAGCGTAGCTTCTAACCCCAGGGCATCTCGCTGAATTCCCCCGTTCGCAACCGTTCTCTCCACCAGCCCTCTCCGCGTCTCCACCCCACGTCTTCCTCGGTCGTAGCTCGATGATCCTGTGTCGGCGTTCGAGGAAACCCGACGGCGGCCATGTTCCCTGCTTAAGGGGCAGGGTGGAGGATGCTGGCGGAATTCCATTTCAAGCCGAAAAGGTCCCACGCGAGGGGAACGTGCGCGGCCCGAGTTCCATGTAACCTCGAGTATTCGGAATACCGTGGGGTGTCGTTGCTACCTTCGCGCCGACGCCTCAGCCATGCATTTTTCACGGATACGTCGCTCGCCTTGTCTCCTGACAGACAGGACTACATAGCACCAGACAGATACGATCTTGTCAGGAGGCACGCTTTTAGCTAGAAACTACGAGCTACTTCTAAAAGGTCTCGTCCCGGGAGTATTTTGTACTGATTGTAATGATAAGAAGTGCCATATAAACGCACGTAGGTATGCCTGGTGTCGAACCACATCCTTTCGAACTTACGCATTGTCGTGCTCTGTGTATGTTCCTTTGCTAGACAGGTTGCTCTTGCATTCAATGTTATTGTAAAGTTCATCGATTTAAGGTTCAAACAATTTTAAGCAAAGATTGCACCCTCGACACCCAAAGGGTTTAATATATTCGGGTATCTTAGTAACGTCTTCCTAATGAGAAGTTAGTAAATTCGGATTCTCCTAGGTCGAGAACCTCGGAAATTGGAATTTTACTGTGTCAAAAAAGAGTTCAACCGAAGCAACATTTCTTCGGAGCGATAGAATTTCCACTCGAACAAACGCGTTTTAAAGTCAGCTCGGGTATAGCACAAGGTTTTCCCCTCGAAATGCTTGCGAGCCACGTATAGATGGGTTGTAGCGCGTGGGTAGCAGCCACGAGAGGAACGGCGGGTGGCCTGTCAGGGGTGGCACGTCGTTATTGATCCGTCGGAAGAGCCCTAGGGGTGGAGCAGCGTCGATCCTAGGGTAGTTTCAACCCCGCCGAGGGACACGGCCAGCCGATTGGTCGAGGCGAGGGAAAGATGGCCGTCGATGCACGTACCGGAAACGTGATCGCCTCGCTACACGCTCGTTCGACCGCTTTCCTTTGGCTTTTCTTCGTCCTTCCTCCTCGTTGGCGCAAGAAGCGGTGCCCTTAGGGCGAGTAGTGGAACTGGTCGAGCTAGCAAACCTTTCCCCCATCCTACCACTTTCGGGTTTTTGCGAAATTTATTACGGCAATATATTCGCATCCATTAGATAGCTCGGTTCTTTCGCCTGCATCCTGTTCTCTCTTCTTGCCTTTCCTTCTTTCTCTCCCCCTTTTTTCCACCCTTCTTTCGTCCCGGTTCGTGTGTAATCAATTACTCTCCCACGGAATCGGAACGTTCGTTTTTCGTGGAGCGCATGAAACCGTTTTCTATGCTTCGAGTTAATTTTCTTCTTTACTGCCAAGAGGAACAGGATGATCAAAGCGTAGAAGTCGCGATGGTCTTCGCGTCGATCGGTAGAAAAACATACCACGGTTGGGTCTTGAACGACACCGTTTGCATTCGCTCGATTCGTTGACTCGCGAACGAGGTTCTCGTGATGGCCGACGAGCGGAACGCAGGGCAATCCGATCCGACGAATCGTCCGCGTAATTTCTGACCGTTAAACGTGTCCGCGACTCGCGGCAGACACGGCGCAATCGGAACTAATGGTAAAGACATTAGCGACGAATTGTCAGAGATATACACGGACGATATAACGTTGAGAGTCCATAAACTGGTCGTAGAGACTCCTCGTTGCGAGTACCTTATGTGTGTGGAGCTATACGCAAGACGGTGTCCGTGCATGTCGAATATTCGTGGACACCTGTGCACGCGTCTCGGACATACGAATTACAGGCTGTGGCGTCGTGAAGGTGTTTAATGATTTCCTGACTGATAATGCGCGCTTGCTGTAGGAATTGTTAGCGAGGTACGGAGTAGGGTGTGCGTTTCAGGTGATTTGTTGTACTTGATGTAGCCTGTCGAGTGTTTGGTGCGTTTCGATTGAAAAGGAATTGCATTGTTGGTGTCATGTTTCCACCATTTTCCACGATTGGAGAACCGTCGCGAACGGGACGAGGAATGTTTAATTCGCTTTAATTATTCGACGGAATCCAGTCTTGTTTGCCGGCGCGGCAGTAAAAGGGTGAAGAGGTTCGAGGATCCTGGAGGTTGTTCAGGCTACAGAAGGAAGGAGAAACTCGGAGGTTGAGACGCTTTGGCCTCTGGGGGCCGCGGTCGATACTGCGTCTCTGCGAGGGACGCAGTGTTGCCAACTGGCTTCCCCTGAAATTTGCACTTTCTTAGCACACTGCGTCAATTTTCCTCTCCTCCTCTCTTCGAACCACAAAAGAATTTTTAAACTTCAACCAGAATTTTTCGTTTGGATATTTTGGTATGATTGATTACAAAAAACTACACCAGTAAGCTCGCGGAACTTCTTGGAAACGATTGAAACATTTCGCATCCAATTCTCAGCGTGTAAAGTATGAAAAGGCCACTTGAACCGTTCGAGACAGCCACCCAAATGCAGTCGTTCAGGGCTACTCGCGGATTACTCGAGCGTTTATGGAAGCTTTGACCTCTATCTCGTCTCGAGACTGCTCGTCTGCTCGAGGACGAGCGCAGAAAAAGCTGGATCGTGACAAATCCAAGGCGAAACACCGTTTGGAAAAGGTAAACAGTCGTAAGGGTTGAGCCTTCCCCGACCTCTTTTTTGCATAACCTCGACCAAAGCAAAAACGCATTTAGGGTTTACGAGGTCAACGTGGCCGTGCGTAGACGTTCCTGGTCTCTGTTACTCGGACCTGTACACGAAAGTATGCAGATTATTGCTTTCCGAAATGTCCCTGTCGTCGAGCAGGAAACGAGGTTGGGGCGCGAGCGAGCCTACGGGGGGTTGTAAACTGTTCCTTCCGTTTTTTCTGCCGCCGTTGTAAACCAGCCATTCTTCCGTAATAGCGGTGGCAGCCTTTGAAGGCACCCCATCGAAGGCTGTAGAATAATTTCAAAACTTGCGAAACTTTGTAATTGCCCTGTGATTATTGCGACGGGAACTGTTTCAGACATTGGTAGGTCAGACAGAAGTTGCTTGGATGATAAGTTAGGCTAGATTACATTTCTGTACCAACACAAACACGTGAAATATACAGACACACCTCATTGCAGTGAAATTCAAAAGGAAAAATCTGCAATGTTTTCCTCGTTGTTTCGAATATTAGGAAAAACAGAAGCTCGCCGGCAGAGCACGTGCTCTAGCACGTTCACTCTCAATTTCAATGTGTTTTTATTGCGTCTCTTAAATTCGCATTTATGAGCTCTTATGTTCCCCCACCGATTCTTCGGCGTCTGTTCCAGCGTGCCGCGAGTGGACCGATTTGTTAACCGCCTCGATGTTGACTTCGAAGACAAATCGGTCAGCGTCATCCTAAACAGGCGATCGTCGCGATCGTGACCGTGAGTGTTTTAATAGATACGCCTTGCCACCTTGTTTCTCAGAGATCTGAGAGTACCTTAACAAACACGACTCCATCGAACGCCACATTCCATCTAAATATTCCCAGACGTCGTAAGGTTAATTGATGGCTCGATGGGAACATCTCCGCAGGTATTCGCTGCAGGTATCACTCTGTTACGCTTTCGTTTCTAAGGTTGTGAATTTATCGTCCTCGAACTTTGTATTCGAACGACCTTTTTGACGAACGCTGATGAACGATAAATCGTGGCTTTACAAACCCGCCGAGCGTGTCATTATTTAAACGCAGTGGCCGTCTATTTAAGTCCAACCGTCCACAGATTACACTACTATAAAATAATAAACATAAAACAGACGACGAATCGTCGCGGGAGCGACCAGCTCTCATCTCGCGGACAATTAAGCGGTCAGCGTCTTTTTTATCGTTTTATACTGTTCGTTCCTCATCCAACGTGAAAAAAACTCGGGCTCTTTCGTTCGAATATATCTTTATTAGCTTTCAAGCGGTTTCGAAATGGCGAGCGATCCGAAACTTGATTCGCGACAAATCGACCATCGCATCCAATTATTTATACGACTGGGGAGTTGTGAAAATTACCTGAATACCTTTGCTCGTCGAGAAATAGTTGACTAACCATTTCGCTAATGTCGTTCGGCTATTGTTCGACGCAGCCGAGTTTAGACAAATCTTACGGGTGAACGATTCTTGCTGGCAGCGTTATTGTTTTGCCCGAGGATCTTATAATGACTCTTTTACCTGCAGCGGTGCGCTTTGCCGCGCAGAAACTGCTCGCTGGAAATGTGCATCGGGTTTACGTCTTGTTCGTTTCGCCGGCATTTTAACCCATTAAGTCTCAATATCTTCATTCGAGGCTTCCTTTCCGAGAACCTCTAGTTGCTGCCGACTTGAGGAGTTGGTGTTCGATCCTTAGGAAAAATTGAAAGACAATATTCACGACTTCGAGTAATACCGTAGGTCCCCGTTTGGTTCTTCCAGAAAAAGAAAGCAAATTCTCTCGATTTCCCTCGAATGGAGTCGGACGTTCCATACAAGGCGTTATTTTATACACGTCGTTCCGTAAATCTTCCGAGCGAAAGAATCACGAGCCGCGATAATTGCGGACGGTCGACGCTTTCATTTTTCAAGCTCAACCTGCAGACATATTTCCTCGTCGTCGTTCGTACCAAGCCGATCGACCGTGTTCGAGATGGACGATAAAAATGTCAAATATATCCATTGCCCTTTGTATGCGGGGGCCGCCTCGTAGCATTAAATACTTTAATTAATACGCTCGGAGGAAACGAGACGCGTTCCGTCGCGAACGAAAATTTTGAAAGATCTTTAATGCTGATTCCAGCGATTGGCTTGTTCCAACCATCCGGAGATCTCAGGTCCAGCCCACGATATCTTAATAGGTTCCCTGCGAGGCTCACTATGGCCGCTCGTTTATTTTCGTCGCCGATTCTAGTCCTCGACGCCTATTCGGACGGTTCTATCGAGTAGCAACGATAGTCTACTCCAAAATTCCATAGTGTTGAATGCAATTATTAGTAGCCTGATAACTGGAACCTTCTGGCACACGGGCTACAAAGATGCTTGTACAAAAATACGTTTGATCGCCAGTGTTCCTTCAGCCCCGTCGTAATCGCTACTGAAAATAAATAATTAAATCGAGGATGAGACGCCTTAACACGGACGAAGACAATATGCATCTCTAATAAACGCAACGACTGTTTACGTCTGCTGGAGGCATTCCGCACGCGGTCGACGATATTTTTACGAGGGGATCCGCGTCGTGCGATGCGGAACGAGCGAGCACCACTCGTAAGTTTCGATTCGCCGCGATCACGACGATGATTACGGACGCCCGTGACGATGAAGATGATGACGACGACGATGATAAAGGTAATGAATGGTCTCGCGGAGCCGGCACCGTCAAGGAGACGCACCGAACAATTTCACGACGAGCAACGCCCAGGCGAAAGGTAAACGTTTCCGAGAGACGAGCCGAGTTCAATCAATGGCGAGTCTTTGTTTCGCATTTAAGGACAGCCTCCAGGGATAGGAAACGAAATAAAAGCAATTGCAGTGACTCAATCAATCCGCGTTCTGGTACGCGATTTCTGCGCCGCTCCGTTTCCTTAGATTCGCTTCCTCGCAATTAACTGGATCCCCTCGCGATCATGGTGGTCGATTCTCCAAGACTGGAGGCCTTTTACTCTAAAGGAATCTACTCTGTTTATTCTCTGAAATTGCCCCTGTCGGAACTTTATAAAGACTTTCAAAGTTACACCACTGAATGTCTTTGATAAACAGCTCAAAGTCTAAAGTGTGGTCCAACCTAAGCTCTGCAGCTTAGGGACCTTCATTCGCTTGAGACAACTGACTTACGAAACACAATATAGGGAGAGGTATAAATCCTCGTAAGGGGTTCCTCCTATAATCTGCTATAAAAATTTTCTTTAATTCTCCCTCGAACATGCAACTTCCTTCTCAAGGAAGCTACCTCTCTAGCCCTTATACTGCAGCTATTCTATGGTTTAACTATAGGAGGTCTTCTTCTGACTTTGTTCGATCAATTTCTCCTTCATTTTCTGTGCTCCTAAATCTGGAGTTAGATAGCGTATAGATTCTTGATGATCGATTAACCCTCAGGGGCTGTAGTATGCGAGTATGCAGGCACGGTATGTAAGAGATTGTAAGAGATACTGTAAACAGTATTAAAACTATGGAGCAACGAAAAGAAGAAGACTGAAAGCGATACATAATACCATGACAAACGTATAATTAAGAAGAGAGCGTCAGTGCAATAACTATGGCCGCATAGTCGAAACACTTAAAACAAATACTGATACTGATGACCTATTAGAAAGACGAAGGTAGCCGTACTGAAAGAGACGGGGATAAAGGGGTTGGAGAAGCTGGTCCCAGAGATGATCTGTCATCGACGCGAGCCGGCGTTTTACAAAGTATAAGGCCCTGGCGCGTTTGCCGCAGGTGCTACACAGAAGGCAGTCCGCAGGTAGATACGGTGGCCGCCTGATTGGCCTGCTTCGACCGGGTTCCATCCTACAGTGTTAGGACGCCGGTGTGCGAGGGCAAAGAGAGGCGGTCGTTGTTACGTGTCGCTAGCAAGTCTGGTCTTGGTGCACGGTTTGCTCTGTTCTCGGCTCGTGTAGCCAGCAAGAGACCAACAGGGACGGATGGAGCGGAAGACAGAGATCGAACGATTCAGCCACAGTTGGAGCATAGTAAATCCCGTTGGCCGGTACCAACCGACGATCTGGCCTCTGCACGCGTAGTGTAGACCCGCCAAGCTTTGGCAGCTAACTCGTTCAGCTCGTTCGGCGTGTATATTTCCGTTCCGTTACGTTCGCCAATGCGCGTATAGAACCTTAGCCTTTCCTCTCCGCATCGCTGCTCGCCTGGCAAGCCAGCCGCAGTCGAAACTTCGCCAACGCGATGCGCTCCTAGAATACGTCTCCGTATGTTTCGTCTCGTGGATCAACGATTCTCCTTTTTTTCCCGGTTCCACGTGTGCGTACTTTACTCTTGGGAGAAGGATCCAACATGGATCCGCTCGCGGGATGCTCGAGCGTCATCGGAGCAACGTTCGTCTGAGGTCACCAGTTTATTGCATCAAGGACTTCAGTGTTGCAGTAATTTTCTAACGCGAAAAATAGTGTATACATTTGAGATCTCGATTGTCCTAGAGTCCGTTCTTCGTTATTCCTCGTCGAAGACTCCAAAAGACATGGATTGCACTCGTGTCGCATTGCAGTGAGTGTACAGAGCAAGGAATGGTACCTAAAGGATCATAGTGCGTAGAGTTTAGGAGTGTCAGGACGAAAACGTTCGTTTCTTGGGATTGACTTCGCGACGGGTACCTCCGTCGTTTAGTGCGCGAGGTTTGCGACGGCCAAGCCCAGGATAGAGACCCAGTATCCGATGTGTTTGGTTGTACGCGTGGAAATCGACTTGAACGTGCATTGGATGTTTCAGCAGCTGGAAAACGGGACGGCATGGATTAGCCGCTCGGGTCGCGGAAACCCTTGGAAGGGAAAAGGGCAGCGGCATCCCCTCCCTGCGCCCTGCTACCGTCGCGACGCACGACGACGCTGCAACGTCGTCCCACCCCACCCGCATCTTCGTCCTAATCTTTTCAGCCGGAAGGTGAGTGAAATTTTAGATACTTTTTTCTTGGTCCACCCTGGTCCTCTAGGTTCGGATGGTTAAGCCCTTGCTCTCTGCGGCATCTCCTTGCAAAGTATGCGAACAAGAATCGCGTTACATAAAATAGTCTAACTGTGGAAACGTGTCTTTTTTGGTATTACACTTATTATAATTAGACTTGATTATAAATTCTTATAGCTTTCTTGAAGCGTTGACACCACTGCAAACATAAAGGATTTTGTGACTAATAAAATGTGTAAGATGTCCTCTCATAAAGGATTATTCCTCTGCTGCGCAATGTGCCTAATATAGAGGTCAATATTCTGTTACAGGGGTAGTTAGTATTTTTAAAGGTAATTCGTGTAATGGAAGGTTAATTTTCCTTTCTAGTCGGCTGGAACGTCGGTAAGAGCGCTTCTGAAAGTGACCATAACTCGCTCTTCTTTTATGACGCGTAATAAGCATGCTATCACTTTCTCCGGCTAGCTCTTATTCTTTTGGAAAGGCATCGGAGGTCCGGAGGAAAGCGATATCGAGTGTCCACTCGGGATTTTTCCATGGCTAATCGTAGTAAACAAAAGCTAGAAACGGCTGAAGTAGTTTCCAAGGAAACTCGTCGCCATCCGGTAGCCCCGAGTGATCCGTTTTTCGCGGGCACGTTCCTCTTCGCGAAGAAAAAATCCCGAGTCACGTTTTCACGAGGTAGCCGTCGTAATCCAGAGATTAACGGTCGGACACGTCCTGCGTCGGTGTCGTCGCGCTCTTCCCTCGGTTTAATGCGATCCAGGGTTTGTTTTATCATCGGCTATCAGCGGCCATATTTCAGCACGGGCACGGCTTGTATGATCTTCATTAGGGTTTCGGAATTCCCGCCACGGAGAGGCAATTTCATTAAACGGTGACTCGGCCGAAAGAAAGCCGTGTAGGAACTATCAAATGAGCGCAGAGTTCGTTTCGGTCCCTCTGTTTTACGATCCCCCGATGGCGCGCGGATGTTCGGCATTATTTCGATCATCTCCATGCATGTGAGCGTCAACCACCGTGCGCCGTGCGAAGCGTGACCGTGGCCCTGAAGCTCCAGTTATAAAACAAGTAAAATGCCGTCGTTATCTAAATCACTCGCGGTTGATTTTACGAAATCCTGATTCTGCTGGTCAGGTTACGCGCAGACCGTGGCTCGCGATGCTCTTGAACTTGCAGCCATCGAAGATGACCTGCTCCTTTCAGGGCTGTATCGAGGTACGGGTGTTAGAGGCTACGGAATCCTACCCAGCTGCGACTGGGTGCCTCGCGGTTTCTTTGGGGGTCTGCTAAATTTTTATTCGGTCCTGGGTACCGTCCACCGATGGGATTGGGCCGATGCACTCGACCGGTCCTCTCGCGTGGGGATAAAGACGCAAAGCGCTGGCCGCTGGTGGACTAAATAAAATTCAGAATTTATGGAAAACGAGGGAGGGAAAGGTAGACGTTGCCAAGCGGAGAGGAAAGAGCGTTGGAGAACGGGAGGGCCTATGAACGGACGAGGACTCCCTCGGCCAGCGTCGGAGAAGCTCTCCCCGATGAATTTGAATAAAAATGGGACGCTGAAACAGGCGGAATAGCCGACGGGAGCGGGGAACGAGATAGCAGGGAAAACAGGAGACAGAGAAGGAACGATACTCGTGTTCCAAGGGTGGTCGAATGGGTAGGCGGTTATGGTGCGTTGCGTTTCTGCTCGCATGAGAAAAATGGATACCCCGATGACGTCCGTGTGCGTCGCACGTACACAGCCGACATGTTTTTACAACGTCGGTTTATGCTGTCGCGATGAAAAGACCAATTGGCTGGAAGCCGTTTCTCTCCTACTTTTTATATTGTTTAACGAAAACATTGTCTGGAGTTTATTGAGCGCTGAATTTCGTAACGGAGTTCTCTATTTAGCTTTGCTCGAAATAGGGTAGCAAGACGAAACAGCACCTAAAACAGGTGCGAAATAATTACAGAATTTACAGTCAGTCAGTTTGATGTTCCCAAATAAATATTCATTATAAACACATATATGTGAAAAGTTTATTATATAATTTAGAGAAATTTCTTTAATAGACATAGAGGGTACGAGTACTTACGAGACTGAGTATAGATATTTTTGAGCAACTCAATAACGCAGAGCTAATTGTATTTACATACCTCCCTCTCCATTAGGTTAACAGGGGGTTGCGTAACATTCGTTTCCGCAATAATCGAGGCAGTATCAATCTAATTAACTCGAATTATTTGTATTCGGTAAGCTCGATTAGGTTTTCCATAAATTCCCGTCCAACATTGGAATGCGTAACCGTCTGGACTGGAGAGTTCTTTCGAAACTTTTCTAATTTCCTTCAAAGTTATACGATCTTTCGCCAGAACAGGACCGTAAATCCGTGCACGACTCGATAAGTTTATCGTTACGAAATTCGATTTAATTAACGTCGGCGCCGGGAACTTGGGCGACACTGCACGAACACACCCACTATGGAATTTAGCAGGAAAACTCTAGTAAAAACGGAACTCGGTGTAGGTTCCTTAATATTCATTAGCGACGATCCCTCTTTGGATCGAGCTCGAGGAAGATTTCACGAGATAGCGCGGGAATGATCAAAGATGGAACCGTTTCTGCTGAAGCATGGCCGCCGTTGGAGGATGGCGTTCTCCCGCTTTCGATCCGCTCCTCTCGGCTCTACCTCCATCTGTTGTTCCTTTCACCCGTCGTATCCCCCACTTCGGGGAATCACGATTTGGTCCGCACCTAACCCGTTCGCAGCGTACGCTGTACCTGCAACACTGGCTGGACCACGCATAACCTATACCTCCGGAATTTCTTGATTGCCAGCGATTTTTTTTTCAACGCGTCGGAACCCCGAGAGAAAATTAACGTGTAGAGTAAGAAGCTCGCAGCTTGGGTCCACTTGGTAGATCGACAGATGCAAATGAAAATAGAATCCAATTCGAGATACCACAAAAGTACAGAATTCCCTGCTTTGTGGTAAATGAAGTGGATTCTATAAACTAGAAAATCTGTTCGAAATGTGAAGGGTAAGAGGGACGTAGACGACAAGAGCAAACGGAGCCTTAAGACCAGAATAGCTGTCGTTCCAAGCGTTTGAGATTTCCACGGAGGCCATTTTTGAAGCTCGATCGAGAGCGGAGAGTTCGTGGAACGCGATGCCAACGCGAAGAGATAGACACGTTCCGGACAAGGGACACACGTGTTGGCGCAGAGCGGAGGAACGGTGTTGCCCACGCACACTGCAACCCGAGCCAGCCATTTTGAATTCCAGCAGGCTTTCTGCAGCCAGCATCGGGAGGGACGGGAGGAAGCCTGCGGATACGGGCTTGCGTTCTCGTCTTATTCTTCGGATGTCAAAGGACCGAGGCCACGAGGCAATATTGTTGATACTTGATGTTGCAGCCATGTTCCGGTGCTCGACTGCAGCGCACTCCTCTTGGCGGGAGATCCCTTTTTTTTCTCATCTCGTGCCTTTTTTCGGCCAGCTTGGTGGCAGTCTCTCCACTCCTTCCACCAGTTCCTTCGACGCACGGAGCGTCCAAACGAATCGAATGCCTGCCACATTTTGGCTCGCCTTTTCGGTAAGATAACCTCTGTGAAGCTTATTTTATTTCTTAGTTATTTATACAGCCAGTCACATAACTATTCGTACCATCTATGTCTATTGAAGAAATTTGTCTATATTAAATGATAGGTTTGATAATTCCAAATCAATACACATATGTATGTTTATAATGAATATTTATTTGAGAACATTAAACCCATGATTTAATTTAGACAAATGTCTTCAGTAGACATAGAGGGTACGAATACTTATGGGACTGACTGTATTTACACCCAAGTTATTGTACTCATTTCTCCAGCTCCAAAAAGGTGTGATTTCCAATCAAATTCTTTATTCCTAAAGAAGAATACCTATCTTATATTTGTAACAACCTAAGTTTCATGAAAATCGTTGTGTAACATATGTTGTGTATATTCGAGAGATAGTATGATGAGTAACGAATCGAACAATAGGTAACCAAATCTGTATTCATTTTGGGGTCAGGAGATAGTTAGGTCTCTGCGAATGAGTTCTGTTTCCACTTTTCATACACGCCTCGTAGAAATAGATGGTGATCCGCCCATGAAGTGGAGCCAGAGTGCGTCTAATAGTGGAGTTCACGAATGAGTGAGTTCTGGCACTAAATAAGATCCGAAACGTGGTGCGAAATGTTCGTTAGCAGGGTCTTCCGTGTCTCGAAATAGTCGAGAGCGTTCGTAGAAATTCGGAGCTGCGAGCGTTAAAACGTTGAAACATCGAGCCGACCGGTAGACGTGTCGTTTTCCCGTTACCCTCGATACTTGCTCGCGGGAACGTGCGTGAAAAGAAAACGAGGACGTTTTGGTCTTGTCGCGTAAACGCCGTCATAGGTGTTGGATGTCTTCCTCTTAATGGCGGCCGCGATTCGAAGGAGACTGGGGCCGAGCGAGCTTTCCGCCGACGGTCGTCCACTTAATCAAACGTACGAGCAGTAATATTCATAACTTACAGGGTATAATGTCGTAAAGCATATCCCGTATGTGCGTGTTTTAACGGAACGGCCTCGAGTTTATTTGAATTTCTCATGAGCCGTTGCTCGAGGTGTCGTTTAAAAATCGCCGCCAAAAATTATTTCACTCGGTTATACTTACTCATTTCCTTGGATATTTCTACTTAATTCAGAATTTTGCCCATCTCCGTCGTGCATCCCTTGCACCCGCGACATGGCTCGCGTCTGGCCACCATTTTGTATACTCTACGCGCGCGCATATTCCATTTGGAACGGCAACTCTTTATCACGCCCGCTCCCGCTTTCGTCTGCGGGTATTCTTCCTTTTCCACCCCAGTCTCTCCCCGTCCTTTCCCTTTCTCCTGTGGTTTTGGTCTAATAAGCTCCAGAATTTATTCTACCCGCACGCTCGCGCCTGAGACCAAAGGATCTTCGAGGATTTCTCATGGCCGTTGAAGAGGTTCGCTTATTATGCACTCGCCTCGCTTGTTAAACGTTCGACCGGTTCGTTAATTAGCCGCTTGAATTTTTCCACGCTATAGTTTCACGCCAGTTCGCGTGGTACTTGGTGGTCTTCTCAGTGGCACATTCAGTGATTCTTTAGGACATTTAAAAGACATTTATCTAAAATATTTTAGTGTTCTCGAGTCAGAAGCACAAAAATTTGTTCCTTCTGATCTCGAGATATTTTCCCATTTCTTTTGGCGCGTCCTTACTCGAATAGCACCTTCTGCTCCAAAATCGTTATTCTTGGGTTTGGCCTTCCAACGTCCTTGGTCCCAGTATTTATTGTGTATCCACTACAGACTTCGTAAATCGATTTTTCGTGGGTAACTTGTCCCACGACTCCGGATTCTGGAACCAGAGGTCGCTACCGGAAGGGTAGATGGCGCCACAGTCGCGAGATCGCGGTTTCCTTGAAGGTGGCCCCCGTGATCCTCCAGAAAATCCATGTTACGGGGCCGTGTGTTTTCGCGCCGCGAGGACGGATTATTTACACAACGAGAATAGACTTCTATATCAACTTCCTATGTTTGGAATCGCGTGCGCGCGTATAAAACCGGCTAATCGCTACGGCGATACATGTAAACGTCGCAGTTTACGACTGACGACAAGTTTACGCGAATCCCCCGTTATCCTGTCTACCTTTTCCTCCAGCACTATAGCATCTCGTTGCTCTAATCCTCAATTAGCGGTAATCTTCCTTGCTATGTATTTTCTAATAACTTTTCGACACGTTTCGACGTTACTCGACGGGATGGAACTCGACGAGTGGGTGATTTTTTCTTCTTATATAGTCCTTCCAATGAATGACGTATTTATTCGGGTCTAGTTTCGTTTTAGTTAGACGAAAGTCGTAACAGCTTGATGATTCAAACAGAAAGCAATATTACCGTCGCGACGTGTGATCGAATTCGATCAAAGGAAGCCTTGGATCCATTCCAATATTCGAGGAAGCGATCAAGAATATCGTGATTAGAATCTAAATTCTGTAAGTTACAGTTGGTCTTCCTAGGACTATCCTTTCGTGTAAAGATAGACACAGAAAGTATTAATTTATGCAATCAATCATTTCAGTTTCTCCTTTTTCTGCTCCACTTTTCCTGGCAACCCCTTTTGTTTACGCCGAGTGGCTGAAATTTATGAAGCTGTTTATTTCCGTTCCGGGGAGAACAACTTTTCATCTTCGCGAAACGGGGCCACCCTCTTATTTATATTACCTCACCCTTTCGGCGTCTTTGAGCAAGATTTTATACGATCCCCGTAATACGAGTAATGAAATGGGGTTGTTTTCGTCCAGTTCGACCTTATCGACCCCCTCTATCCCTGCTTTATCCGTTTACTGCTATCGATCTTTGACGGTCCTTCGCGGGATGGCGCCACGATCGAACTGCAGCTTCGAACCCTCCCGATATAATACAAACTACAGACCACTATAAAAAATTATTTTTTTAACGAAGTCATCGATTCGATCTCGAATTTGGAGTTGTAGAAGCATCAAATAATAAAGGTATCTACCTAATTGCTTACCATGAAGCATGAAATAATACTGGAAAATAAATACTCCCCGAGTAAGATAAATATTGTCACAGTACTCCAGTGTAGCGATTATTTTCCTTTTCTAATCTCGCACAGTATTGATCTACGGTTTCATCGCGAACGTTTCATTAACCGCGACTAAACCGTCGCGATTACCGGCATGTTTCATCTTAATTCTAATAAACGTGTAAACCTTCGCATTCTCAGGAGTCAGCGGTGCATGGACGCACGAACTGCAAGGGCGTCGATCACCTTTTTATACCCTCCATCACCGTCTCCATCTCCGTTCCATTTACTTCCCAGAAAAAAGATTCCATCGCGGATCTCCATCCATTTTCCGTAACAATGATCTCCCACCACCAGCGCGTTTACTGATACACACCCCCTCCTTTCAAACGGGGCCCGTCCCACCTTTTCATCCTAAATCGCCAGGAGGAGAAAAAAATGCAAAGCAGTTGCCCTGGGAGCTATTTACCATCTCCCATCGTCCCTGTAACCATTTTCTCTTGGGCAAATCTCAACCCCTCGAGGCACCCCCTACAAGAGGTGGGTGTGGAGCTAGTGACTTCTCATTCCTCCGTCAATTTTTGTTTCGCCTTGTTTTCCTGCGAACTATGTAAATAAAAACAACATAGGTACCGTAGAAAAGGATCGCAAGGAATGTTATGTTTATTGCGCGAATACAGGGGAAATTATCCGGTACGCAATCAACATTCATTAGTCAACTGTACATCGAGTTTCTTTAAAAGCTAATTGCCTCGCGATGCAGGCATTATAATTTCCCGCATAAAACGTAATCCTGCGTTATCCGGCAAATGCGAAGGGCGTCGAACGCAACAAGTGCGATGACACGTTTTTCGCTGTTCGTTCGACGATGCTGTGCAACGAGCGTATGAATAAACTTGCCGTCCGTGGCTGTGGAAAAAAGTTTTACGGACTTTTGATTTTTATCGGCGCGACGCGCGAGGAGGTCCCGTTAAAAACCTCCTCGATTCCCCCATTACTCGCAAATAATGCACGTAGCACCGTCCTGAAGCGCGCAACATAGTTTTACTTATAGCAAACTGTCTCGCAGAGTATCAGCAAATAATTATAATTATTATGCATAATATAATCGCCTTGTATACAATTGGGTTGCTCGTCGAAACGGTTTATCGGTTGGAAGGATTCAGACGCGGTTTTTGTATTTATTCCAGCGCGATCTATTCTCTGATCTTTCTGCCGCGGCGACTACGATCGAGTAAACTTTTGCGAGACGTACAGCTGAACGGCAAATGTAGCGATCTAAACACGAATTCCCGGTATGTAAACGCAGACTTTCCTACGGTCTGATGCAACGAATCTACACGCTTATAAAAAGCCCGCTGTCGAGCGTTTGCGGGATATCTCCGCCAATGTTTATCGCGGCGCGGAGAAAAAGAGATGTCCCGAGACGCCCAATCTTTGGCAGACTTTACTCCGTTTCCTGGGAAGGAATGTATTTCCAAATAAACTGCGAATACAGCCGATTCTTCGACATTGGACTCTGTACATAAAAATAATTCATACGTTTCTTTCTTAATTATATTTCCATAAAGAATTAACAATATAATTCGACCTACAATAATTTTTAGCGTTCAAGAAAGAAGATTTTTAGCGTTCGAGTTCCCTTCCGAACGAAACACTCCGAGTTATTTCAATTTGCGAAGCGTTCGCCATCTACCTCCATCGCGTTCGCCGACGCGAATCGCTATACAATACGGTTTTTATAGTAGCCCGCGTTACGTAGGCAGAGACGCGTGCTCGTAACTCGATTTGCATGAGTCTATATTCGTGAACGCGGAGAGTTCGCAAGAAAGTCGACTGCGCCGTTGAAATTTCGAGGAAGAGTTGTTTGAGCGCTGGAAGATTCGTTCGGAACGAAGGTATTTCTACCGTTTGCTAAATCTAGACTAAAAATAGAGAGTAAATCGAAAATGGAGAATACAAAGTCTGCGAAACAAGGGAGAACGTTCCGTTGACTGTTTAATAAACGTGGAATACCGATCATTATCGAGCATTGATATTTTCGAGGGAATCTGATAACAAAGCCTTCTTCCTTATCTCGCAAGCCTCTCGCTACTTCTCCACATTCGTCTTTCATTTCCATCCGAGCTTCGCGATAAATTTATCATTTATGAATGCATACGTTTGGAGAACTCTCGTCCATTCGAAACAAGCAGTGCTCGGGTCACCTAGTGGGCGGAATAATCGACGCCCCTTGCCGCGGGCTCGTATAAACTCTTATCTAAATTCTTGGCCGGATCGTAAGGTGAGATACAAGCGAAAAAAGGGAAAAGGGGGCGGCGGCGGACGTCTGGAAAGTAGACATTTTACTTCCAAGATGGACGAACGGTGGAACGGGGAAACTGCTTTCAGACGAGAGAGAGTGGAGATGCAGAGAGAAAACTGAGTGAACAGGGGGGTGGGACGGGCTCCAGGACTGGCGAGATAGCTGGGGTGGAACTGGCTGACTCTCATTAAGCTAAATTGTCTCCGAGGATGAGCTTCCTTAATTACTTAGCCAGGTCCGCCGCTACGGTGGCTCCGTCGCCGTTGTCTCGCATTTTATTCGCGTATACTGCCAGGAGTACGTATTTCTATCCATGCTGTTGGTTCCACGCTGGACCAGAAATGGCCGACGTCAGTCTGCAAACGAGGAGAAACATTAGGCATCAATTTTTGTAAAAGTTCGAGTACTTGGTCAAGTACTTGAGTTCTATGGCACCCCTCTCGAATTTAGATTTTACCAAGCTTGAATTGGATGGATTTATTTGACGCGTTATGGTCTATATAATGCATTAATCATAAATATATCTGGCCAATCGCGCAAGATTGGATCCACCGAGTTCGTCTGCGAATAAGGATCCAAAGGGGGTGCAAGGAGGGATGACTAGGCGACGGAGGACGGGGAATGAGCGCGAGACGGAGGAGCAGGGGTTTGATACGAGGTGGAGTGTCGGGGTGCGAAGAGAGGGAACTGCCTCTAAATATGCTAATACCCCCGACGTGGGGTAATGAGTTCCTCGCGCCACCACGATCCGCCGGACTGCTATGCATATATATTCAGCCATAAACACAACTTGGATCGCTATATGTAACGTACCAACCGCCCCAGGGTGCGCGACTTATTGGTTGCTCGCCGGTTGCTTGCCTTCTCCTTCCCCTTTTTCTTTGTCCCCGCGACAAAGCTCGCCCTGGAGTCGTCTGTGATTTGCGTCTGGGAAACGTGGAGGGAATGAAATATTTCTTCGGCCGAGGGATGAAAATTTTACCTGCGAAAGCAACGCGAACGGTGGATAAATCTTTCCATTGTCGCGCTATGGGAACGTGAGAGGAATTAAATATTACACGTAGGACACGAATTTGAGAGTAATAATTAATATTTCATGCAGAATACAGCAATAATAAAAACGGAGGTAGAATAAACCGTAAACAATAAATACCTGAGGGATGAAATTAAATATTCTTCTCAGGACGCAGTAGCTTCCTTGTCGTTTGTTCAATCGCTCCGAAGCAGCGCTGGACGTAAAATCGAATATATTAAATTATATAGAGAAAATGTAGTATAATAGTGTATAATGCCTACCGTTGCTATCGGACGATGCAGAATCACCCTGGCGAAGGCAGGATGAAACTCTGGAGCTCTGGCAATTTCCGCAGGCTGGCAAGCTCTCGTCCCTATATCCGGGTCGCCATCTGTCCCCCGTGCCTCGGCGTCCATCCGATTTTCAATTTCCACCACGTTTCCCGTTTCCTGCTTCTGGGTTGCCTGGGCTCGCTTTCATCATGGCGGATGCCTCGTTCCATTGGCTCAGCCCAAGCTGCCCGCTTCACGCTCGTTTACATCAACGGTCCCCGGGGCGGAGAACTTTCCGTTCACGTCAAGAAAAATCGTGACTGGTCGACTCTCCGACCCACCAGATATTCTCTACTCGATCTTGGCGGATTCTTCGTCGATGATATTTATCTCGCGCGTTGACTAAAATTGAAAGTCCGTATGCGTGAAATGTTTCGCGATGGAGTAGACTGTCCGAAGCAGTCGATTGAGCGTATGAATAATTAAACAAGCGGCAGAGGTTGTGGGATACCAAGAACAAGCTTGGCAAGCCCGATTAACCCATTCGCGGCTAAGCAAATTTATAGCGTTTTGCCTTGGGCGCCAAGATTTAATACAGATGTGTAATCCGGGTTATTATTTTGATAATAAAAAGTTGTTTTACAAAGAAAATTTACGATCTTCTTTTGCAATAATTCGTGACTCAAAACTGAACTTCGAGATGTTTCATAGTTGGCAGTGAATGGGTTAAGCGATTTTAATTTTTTTGCTAGGAGTAATTCAAGTTTACGCTTCGAAAAACCGTCGGACACGGCTAATGAAGTAATTTAATACTTTTTCGACCTTGAATATACAGTTGTGTGTGACTTGTATGTTCCTCGAGGCAGACGTCGCAAGATACCTTTCGAAATTGATATCAGGTTTCTTTTGTATGAATGCAAATATGACTCTGCTCGCGGTACGACGATCTCACAGGAGTCTAAGCGTGGTTCGCTAATCTAGACCGCGCATCTACCGGTTTAATGGAGGTTAAAGAGGAATAAATCCGAGCGCGACGAAACGACCGCGTCGAAGAAGTCAGGGACACGAGGCGCGTGGCACCGCGCCGACGACGGATGACGATGCCTCGGGAAAAACTAGACTAGGCGTTTTTATGGGCCATCAAATTACGCCGACCACCTCATAAAATGTTTAAGCGGGCTTCCGTGCAAGACACTCAACCGGCGACTGGGCTAATGTCCCTTTGGCAAAAGTGCATCTTTCCGTTGTACCTGCATCGGCCTCCCCCCCCTGTCAGGGTTCCTTTTTGGAAAAAAATTTCCTGTAGGAAGGTCGCGAGTTAGATAGCCTTTAGCGTTACGCGTTGAACAGTCTCCCACTGTTACGGCAGTTGATAGGTTTCCTGTGGCTGCTTACATTTCGTCAACTGGACCCATTTTTATATTCCTATCTCTACCGTCGCTACTTAAGAGCCTTTCTCGGTATTAGAAACTTCTATGTTTATTTTCGCAGGCAATCCTTCCCGGCATAAGCAGCCTTTCGAGAATCGGGTGGCCTTCTTAGAAGACTCTGTTCTCGGAGGGTGCTGCTGACTCTCGGAGTGTTTGAAAAACATCGATAACGAAGGGAAAGTTTAGCGTGACTTTTGTCACGTATCTCCTCGGGTCTCGACAGTTTCCTCGAAATCGTATATTGTTAGAACAGCTTGGATCTCTAAGGGAATAACAAAAGCAAGAAACCTCTCGAACCCACGCGGTCACTTCTACGCATGCTTAATCGAAACGATCGTATAATTGAGTCATTTTATCGATAATATACATCTGTGGAAGGTCTCCTTTTCGAGTAGAACTCGTGGCTTCCAAGGGAGTTCGCGGAAGGCACAGCTGGGAAGCAGTGTAGACAGAGGGTTCGTATTGAGAAATTACCGAGGAGAGACCGAGACGAACGACTTCTTGCCGCGAGAACAGATTAACGGGGCATTCGGTGTTTGAGCGGACTCTTGCGAGTCCGGTGCCATCGTCGTTGGCAGCGCGCCGCCATTAAACGCGCCAGAAGAAATCGGGAAGTCGTTCCGCGAAGCGGTACCAGTTTGTCAAGTTCCGCGGACATTGAAATAGAGACATCAGTACGGCCAATGAAACAGGCAGTAACAAAGCCCGAGAGGGACCGAGACTGGAGATGGACGAGCAGCGGGAGCTAGACGAAGAAGACGCGTTTCGCACTTGACTATTGCTAATCCAGTGTGCCCCGTCCCGTTGTGAATGAACGCGTAAACGACAGAGCGGGCCGCGTGGGCAACGGAGCCGTTAATATCGCGTGACAAGAATAAACGTCGACCGTAATTCAATATTGTAATTATACCCTCGTAACGGGGCTTTATTGTGCCGATTAATATGCGCCGTTAAAGTAATTGCCGGTTGCGCGGACTGCTCTCGCACCTATAATGGCTCGTTTAATCATCTTAGACGGAGGAGACGACGCGTGCCGGGACACGCGATTTCCAATTTCAGCAATTTCGACGTAGAACGGCGGTTAAACGGCTCGACGAAGGTGGAGGGAGCTCCGATTTAGAATAACGTTTAACTCGGTGATTCACACGTCATCCATATATGGGTGACAGGATTTTTCACTAAGAAATTAAATATATTACTTCTGAAGATGAGATGTTAAAGAAAATAAATCTGCGCAGGTTTCATAAATTTGGCGAAAGTAGACAAATTAGTACTAGTTCAAAACAAAAATAATTTCCAGTTATATAAAATCAAAGTGTTAGGCTTGTATAAATTTACACGAGTTGTTTGGCAGTCAACGCGAATAATTAACACTCTATTATACATCGGGGAGAGGTTTTCGAAGATCAGTTTACTTTTAGTCTTCTGGAGCAAGAGGTAAGAAACGTCATCGATACATTATTGAGAAAGGGTTCGATTCGAAGGGGGATTGAACCAGGGTTGATTCGATAGCTCCACCAATGTAGTTGAAGAAACGATCTCGTAGTACCTTAATTAATCGCTTCTCCACTTTGTTACTTTTGAAATCGGCCACTTTGTCGGCCCCCGGTTTAATGGGATGCCGTCCGAGTTTCACGCCCGTTCGTGGAAAAAGTAGACGGAGAACGGAATGGAAGACAGCTGGGCGGGCTGGGCATTTTGGAAACATTGCAGCCTCGGAGAAATTTATCTTTATGGAAATACTTTTAAACTTCACGAGGAACTGGAATTAATCGGGCAGGAACGGCCGACCGCGTTCTTTTAATCTCGTAATATACGACGCGTTGTAAATAATGAACTTTATCGCTTCGATAAAGTCGACGCTGAAACCGCGTATTCCAGTCGGCGACGATTACGATAATTCTCCTACTCTAAGCAGAAAATTGCGCCAATGAGAAGAAAACAAACGAAAACGCGATAAAATGCACGAGTACAATTCAAAATGCCGAGCGTGCTCGAGCTAATCCAAAGGCCATGGAGGAAATTAAGCTTTCGAGGGAATACTTTCGAAAGCATAAGTATGTTTAATACTTTTCGTGACTTTACGAGTAACTCCTTCTTAAGAAAGCGTTGGTTAATCATGGTTCTGAGGGCAAAGTTTGCTTACGCTTCGAAAATAGCGCTCGGTTTACTCTGGAGATTGAATAGATTAGCTTACCGATTTTGTTGACATTGGAGACAAAATTCCGATGGCAATTGGTAACGCCTCCCGTCCTTGGCAGCTTGATTTGCACGTCGGTGACACGGTGCCCCGAGAAAAATTGAGCGAACGAGGAACGCGAAGCGACTGCGAATGACAAAACGACGCCGAAGAATTCGCGGCGTCCAACGTCCGCGATTATCGAGCCTCGTCGAATGAGAGAAAGGAGCAAAAGGAAGGGAAGGAAGAAGTCGGTACGGAGCCACTTCACGTTCTCATGACGCGGCGGTCATTTTAAACGAGGCTTGCGAGTCGGGACCACCCACCTCATGGAGCTTGGCTGATTATATATACCTCAATTTCGACCGTTTTCGGACGTTCCACCTTCGGGCTCGCGGCCAGCAAAAATTCAAAAACCGAGGACGGTCCAGAGACTCCGGGCTTGGAACGCGTTTTAAGAGATTACCACGGGCTTCCCCTACCTTCTTCCACCTCGTCGTCCTCTTTTTTTTCCCTTCTTGCTACGTCGAATGGCGTAGATGTGTTTCTGGATCTACTAATTGGTCGTAAAGGAAATTATGTTCGGAGGCAGAACTCGTCCCCGCGAGCCGGCTGCTGGTAGGCTGAAAAGGGTTACCCTTGAGTGCCGCGGATTGGCTTCTTTGTTGAGGATTTAGCGCGTTAAACGAGTGTCCAGATCGACTGGTTTTGTAGTTTCTATGGCTACATCTTCTCGTCTCTGATCTGCCGATGGATACAGCAACCTGGGATTGCCAAATTCGGAAGGAGGGTTGCCTCGGGATTTGTGATCGATTCGTCTAGGTTAAATTCTTCTGACGAAGATAATAACACTATGAAATAATCAGATTTAGAAGATCTAGAACTCCACCTCCATACATCAAAGTCCCAGGAGACCGTGAGAGATTGTCACCTTCTCCAAGTGAAAGCATCTCATTTCCCACCTTCGACCAAACCTCGTCAGCGGTATCAGGCGTCTCCATATCGCGCGTGCCGTCAACTGGTGTCACTTGTATCCGGTTTGCGATATTCCACCCCGACGCTGGTTAAAACGTTTGTTCCTGAACGGTGATGTTGCTGCCGTTGGCGGCGGCGACGTCGGGCGCTGGTGGTGGCAAATATATTATGCCTCTCGTAAAATTAAGTTTTTACGATCATTTTATGGTCGTGCGCGGTCCGTCGATGCTTAGTACCTATAGGTGTGCATTTCTCGCAGCTGTGCTTTGCGCGAGCCTCGTGGCAACTCGTCATCGGACCTCTTTCATCATCCGCGTTACCAGAACATTGTAACCGTTTTCAGAAAGCGGACCTGTCCCGTTCGAATCTTCACTCTATTTACTCCACGCGTACAGGATTCGAGCACCAGACCGCACCGTCCTGGACGATGTGCTACGGAAACGTCTCATCCTTCGTGCACTCGTAAATCCAAGAACTTAACAGGTTATTTGGACGACGAATCGAATCTAGGACACTTCGATGTGTAGAAAGACAGGGAACACGGTGTCGAGGAATTTACCACTTGCACTTTATGTAATTGGATATTTAATATCTTAGTATGAATTTATACAAAGAATCATTGCACAGAATTTTCACACAACACATTTTGGATCACTGAAGAATGGATTTCTGAAACAGAGCGCAATCGTCGCCACCCCGTCGTCTCGAGCAATCTCCTGTCGGGCCGCTTTTATCGTCGAAGACACGTCTAGCATGTGGAAACACCGGCCACCGTTTAACGAACGAACGTGTCGCCGTGGGACGCGGTAAACTGCGACGGGAGCAAACTGTCCGAGTGACAAGGACTAAATGAAACTGGCTGCTACGCGCGTCCCGTCTTTTCCTTTCGGGAGTTGCAGCTTTCACTTTGTATGAAAAAATTGTGGACCCCTCCGATCGCGTTCTAAGATTTCACCGAAAATTCGGCTCTTGGGGGCAGTCGTGGGTGGATGGGAGAGGTCCTCGTTGGTGAAAGTCGGCCACGAGTCGAAGGAAAAGCGAATTCGAGCTCGAACATGGGGGGTAAGCATCCCTTTCTGTCGGTATTTAGGTCGACGCAGGGGAAACTTTTGGAAACTTTTACTTTTGTATGTATCGCGTACACGAGCGTCGATGAAGAGTAGCGAAATGGCCCCCAGTGATTACATTGTTAGCTCTCGGATATTTTTAGCAGAGACGAATTCCTCGTCGGCTCTGCCAACCCTGAAATTCACAGATTTACAACGTGCTTCGTAAAAAAAAAAAAATCTCCGCGCACAATATAAAACGTTTCGGAGACGTCAAGTGCCGAGTATAATGGAAGCATTTTTAGGCTGGAATTCCAGAATCTGGCAGCCATTGAAAAAATACACGTGCGCGTGTTTGTACGCGCTTGATATATGAATGCTCGTGTTTGTACAGATGCATACGTGAATTTCATATAGGGGATACATATTCCTTGGCTCTTATTGGAGCAAGTACAGAATTATTTTTTGGAAGGAAGTGCTTCTGAGGTTGAATCGAAGTCAATTCCCAAAACTAGGGAGAAGGGGAGAAAAAAAAGGGAGAAATGTGGCTTCGCAGCGACCACAGTGTTTACGTGAGGGGTGGTGAAAGGCAGGGCTGAATGCTAAGGAAAGACCGCGACCGTGCAGAGGGATCATATTATTTTAGTTGAATTATTTATAGAGCGTTGCAGGAATAAGGCGCACGTGTGGCCCTTCTCTGGAAAAGGAAACCCGCGGGTCCCACCTGAAAGAACGTACGGTCTGGATGGGGTAGAAATAAGGCAGCAACGGAATCGAAGAAAATTTTGCCAATTCGGAGACGAGATTGGAAGCTTCGACGAAACGAGAAACGGCTCCGAAGATTCCGCTCGGTGATCGCTGCAAGTCGTTCCTTAGAAAAGGTTTTCCGCTCACGAGATAAACTTTTATTCGATCAACGGCCCAGTTTAAGGTACAGCGAGCCGGTATTGTCGCGTATCGGTTCAGCAGCCTCGAGATAGGAAGGAATTCGCCGATAAATTCGGGCGAAAGGGTGGCGGACGTGCTTAGGGGTGGGAGCCAGGCTGAAGTCTTGGCAGCTGGAGGCGTGGTCGCTGAACAACTTTCTATCTGAGACAATCTTCCCTGCAGTCGACAAGCGTATCTTCATTTCTGCTGTCTACTGTCCTTAAAAATACTGGAACACTTTAGCCGATATAATTGCGTCTTCTTTAGATATTTTTCGAAGCGATTTTCAGGAATGATTAGCATTGATTCGACACCTCCAATCAGGATTGAAACGTGGATATCTTGGGAGTGTAGCAATAGCTCTTCAATATTACTCTGTCGCAAGTCTTTGTTCTTTAAACTATCTATATCTCGCAGAATGTCGCGAAACCGCGAGATTTGACGTTGCAATTAGCGCCAAGTCGAGAATGCTGAGAGTACACTTCATCTACTTAACCAAATAGAACCATAGGAAAGACCAACGCGACGGAGGAAAATCTCTTTGATCGGTGCAACCACGGCAGAGTTCAATAGTTCCAAGTTTCCTCACACCATGTTTCAAATTCTAGCGATACTTTCTTCAAATTTTTTCAAAGTTATTCTGATTTCCACCAATATCTCTGTTACGCCCAAGGGCTTGGGACCTTCTACGCTAACCTAAAATTATAGGATGAGGGCCTGTGCGGATACGAGCCTCGGGGAGAAAGGATTCGACGACGAGCTGGACAGCTTAATCGGTTAGAGAACAGCCCATACAGGGTGTGGTAAAATTGGCGGACCGATGGTAGCCATCAGAGTAAGCAAAAATGCGTGCCTTTTAAGTAGGTCAAAAAATCAGTAGTCTTTCAGTTACGGAGAACCAAGATACGCATTCTAAGATTGGACCATCAGCTTTGGCACCTCCTGTACAGCACAGGAAATATTCGAGAGTCCAGAGTCGAGCGATCGGATAGGATTCCTGGCTCGCTACGAGATAAAGTTAAAAACCAAGCCTTTCGAGGGGACGAGGAGCGAACATATGAAACATTGTAAAGTCCCCAAGGCGAGACAACGCTCGTTTCCATCGCGGTTATCAGCCGACCGTTCGTTGGCGCCTGGAGAAGCCTGGGCAGCCTCTCAGCTCCGAGGACTTTATCTTCGAGCCTGCGACGATAGAGAATGCAAAACAGTGTCGCAAAAAAACAAGACCTGGGGGAGGGGTGGGCCGAGATGAAAGGAGAGGCATGCGCTTGGCCAGCAACGGACAGAAGAGGGAAGAAAGATCTTGGGAGACTTTGCCTGATGAGGACGGTTCCCATGACGACGCAACCCCAGGAACACGAAACGGTCTAGCCATCCTTGACTCAATACCGGCTCGCCATATACTCACGTAGCTCGCGTCGAACCTCACCCACCACTTCTCTTCTCGGTCTTCAAACCCTCTTAAGCTCTGCCCCTTTCCTCGTGGCCCTCGCCACCCACTTTTGCCGTCCCTGGTCAAATGGAATATCCCACGCTTATACTTTGTTCCATCTGCGGCCCCATATCGTGCGCGTTCCCGCTTGCGTGTGTATGCTGTCGAGAATAAATAATTTGCGTTCCTGACTAAAACATATCGCAGGTAATCTGAAATAAATAATAATCACCAAAATATGAGAGCCAAGGGTAAAGGTTCCATGGTATTTTCAGACAGGAACTTATCGTGAAAGGTAACCCATAGAAACAAGTACCTGATTGATTTTGCTCCGTTTCATTGGATTTTATACAACAATAAATAAAATAATAGAGTATCTAACAATGATAATAACTATCTCTTAGATAGTAGAAATTCTGCCCTTCAATTTGCGTTTTGTTAGAATTAAATCGGACGATTCTGCACCGAGATACAACACTTTAAACTTTCCCATTTATTAGGTCCTTTAATATGTAGTAATATATGTATAAGAATAACATGAATGACCAGTGACCTACATACGTAGTACGCAATTCCAAGAAATAATAGTAAGCACAGTAGTAGTATTTCCTGGAAGGAAAACCCCTTTAAATTCTAAGAAATAGTAGTAGACATTGTAGTATTACCTGGTGGGAGAACCCCTCTAAGTTCATTACAAGAGATGCAAATTTATGTATTGTTCCTTTCGAGCGATTTTGATGAAACTTGGTATACAAGGGTTTTTGGGGTAGCTGATTCCAAATCTGAACTCAAAATTCAGAAATTCAAAATGGCGGAACCAATTTATCGGGACAAAATGCGAAAAGTGATTAAATTTGAATGAAAATTGTTCAGTCTTGAACAATTATAGGTTCTAAAGAAGACTTCAAAACAAAAGTCGAATCACCATCGTTGAATGCAGTAAAAATGGTTGAAGATCGTTAAGGGACAATACTATAGAATTTATGGCCGCGTGTTCGGATAACAGTGTGAGGTAGGGACAGAATACAAACATCGAGCGGCGGATATCGCTCAAACGGAAAGAAAAAAAGAGGAAAAAGGCTGTCTGCGACTGGACTTGGAATCGCTGCATTATCGGGGCTCGCTGGACTTGGGCGTAGCGTAGGTTCCTCTAGAAAAGTTTCTAGAGGAACCTACTAGAAAAGTGAGAAACAAAAAAAAAAAAAGAATTGTTCCATGTAAATGTGCGAGTCTACTCAAAGTGCATGAAGAGGTCAGTTGGCGAGTCCAAAGAGGTCCAGAATCGTATGAAGAAACTCGTGCAGTTGGCGATCTGGTTCGTCTCGCAGAGCGCACGCCACTGCCATGTTGGAGTCGACCGTCGGAAGAAGCGGCTCCGATTGGTCGCGCGGCCATATCGTCTGCCTGTAGAAACGAGAGGGCGTCTCGGTGCTGGCGGTGTTCCACGCGGAAGGCGTCTCGACGCCCCGCTAAAAACGGCACGCGTCGCATCACATGGTTATGGGTCTCGACGACCCTTTTCCACCGCCCTCCCTCTTTCCCCTCTGCCCTAAAAACCAGTCATACATCGCGAAGACACATCGACCCCTCGCGGAGGTTCTCCTCTAGGATAGATTTCAATTTCACTCGGCTGATATTGATGAAGATTTGTGCGAACGCGATGCCTGAAAGGGTTGGTTCTGTTAGGGATGGTTGGCCCGAGTTGAGCTACTTTTGCATTGCATATTTATGAAACAATTTTTGGAGCAGATTTCTGTACAACTTCGTTTATGGTTCCGAGTATCTTTTATGGGGGAACTCTTCCAATATACTCCACCGTTTACAGGATACTCCTCCAGGGGAAAGAGTGTCTCCGCGGGGTTTAATTGCACGGAAACTTTTTTCGTGACTCGAGTTTCGTAATGACCGAACTGGGGCGTCCGCGCAATGAATGCAACCCTTTCCGCCGAGGTTTAGTGCTGTGAATTAAGACTGGCGTCAGCTCCTGAGAGATTGGAATTTTTTTTAATTATCTCGACGAAGCTGATTTTTCGAAGGGGGATTATTCGGACGAGATAAAGTTCTTAACCCTCTGTTACGTAAGGAGGAAATGGGAACACGGCTGGAAGTCATCGTTAAATTATTTTTCAGAAATGTCCGGGGATGCTGACTGTCGGGTCAGGTGCTTCGATATAGCCACTGTGAATCGATGCAGTTGTGGCAGCAGTACTCGCTATTTACTGAAAAATCCGTCTACTTCACATAAACTACCCCTGTGGGATAACGAGGCGATAAATATCGACCCATTACAGTGGCGCAGGGCGTTATCGAAAACGCGCGTTAAAGTCACTTCGAGGGCGATAAATTTCCTCCCGAGTCATGGGTCAAGGTTAAGCATCGTATATTTTTAACGTGGCACCTGATAATTTTTAACTATCGCTGCTCGATGTAAGAATTTGACTCGACAACGAAGGGTAGTTTTCATTTCCTCTCTACATACCGTCCATGGTAACTGAAAACAATTATAAATGCCCTAAATATTTACATAAATATTCGTATACTCTATGTCTCTTAAAGAACTTTGTCTAAATTGATCTTTTCAAAGAAATGTTGTATACATATATAATGAAAAGTTTATTTGGAAACATCAAACCTATCATTTAATTTAAGCAAACTTTTCAACAAACACAGAAGTACTGACTCTAATATATTTTATATATTTTCCAAATAAGAATCATCCAAAACCAATCATCTTTGTCCTTCATCCCCGCCAAAAGTTCAAGGACCATACCGAACCGCCCATCCCTCTATCTTCTAGCTAACCCCTATCCGCTAAAAAATTTGCATGAATCCCACGTTTGGCGAGTAATCGTCGGGAAGCGTGCGACTTTTAATTCGATTACACGACGCAATGCGCGCTCACTGCGTGGCATGGGCTGCGTAAATGACAATTGGACGGCTTCCGCGAACCGTTTCATAGAAATGACAGAGTCACCCCTCGAGATACTGGCAGGGAAGCAAGAGCTTTCTCGTGTCCGGCTGTTGCGCGCCCTCGACCAATCTCCACGGTACACAACGTCGCTGGCCAGCGTGCTTTCGAAGTTATCCCTCCCTTTAGCTTTTACTTTGGCTTGCTGGTAATATCCCCTGTGGCACGTCCTGCCCACATTTCGCCAAGCTTTACCATTTTCCTCCCCTCTGGCTCTCTTCTTTTTCCAGCGTTTGCTCCCTCTCGGTTCCCATTTACGAAAGAAACTTGTCGCCCCTTTTGTTCAGGGACGTGGGCAGGATTTGTGTAAGCATAACGGGGATAAAATGCCTGCCTTTCGGCTGGAACGATTGTTACACGGGATTTTGTCGACGTCTAGTGGCGTGGACGCATGTTTATAGCGGAGGACCAGTTTCTTTTGTAAACAACAGTCGCGAATGTGTCGTAGAGTTTAAGCTTCGCGAACAAAGACAGAACCGCGTCCGAGTCGTGTCCAATTACTTATCGTCTAGGTATTTCCAAAATAAATGGTTTCTGGAGGTTGTTAGGAACTTCCCTCATCCCTCCTGCTCCTTCGCTCGTTCGCACGCTGGATTGACACGTCTCTGCTCACCCCTCGAACGACGTTCACCGCTCCACCGTAAACTCACCCTCGGAGATTCGACTTCGCAGACACCTCCAGAGAGTATTTCCACATTTCCACCTTCAGCCTCGGTTAAGATATTTACGCTCGCCATGCGGCAAATCGAAATTCATAGGCACGCCTTCCAGCGAGTTTCCTGGCGTGGATGACGAACTCAGTTGGAGACTTGCAGAGATTGCCGATGCAGTAGAGAATTTCCTTAGATGGAATTTAAATCAAATAGCACAATTGTAATTATTTTTTCCTGAGGCAAGTTTTGAAAAATTCGTGCAGTACGATAGATTGATTTCAAAGACATGTTTAGGACAGCATCAGGGTACAGAATGCTCTTTTACGTGCTAGAGAGTCCATTAACTGTCGTACACGATATGGAACTTTATACCTGGCGCGATATAAACCACTAAAGCCTACATAAAATCACGATGACAAGACGATGCGTTATGAAATACGATATCGGTTAACGGTTCGCTTAATCCAGGCTCTCTTTTTATCTTTCAGGCTGATGGTTTTCTTCGTGGACCTGTAAATAAAAGGCCTCAAAGTGTACGGCGCCGTGGAGAAGACGTTCCACCCGTTCGAGCTGTGCAGCAGGTAACTAATAACGCCATTTCGATTGCCTCGAGTGGAATTACAGGTTTTTGCGGTAGGAATACGCGTATCAAACGAAGAAAAAGTCACACGCTGCTCGTTGAAGCGCTTTCGATTGGAGGTATCGGTTTGATTATGTTTTGTTAATGTTTCAGGCTTTCCCGCGTGTTCCAGCCGGGAACACTGGCCGGTATACAAGGTGAGTTGTGTTTCTTATTTTTCCGTATTCCATTTTCGAACTAGAACCATTTACAGATGCGATATAATCGAACTTCAGTTCAGTGAATCGATAACTTTAGAAAAGGTCGCGAGTGCTTCGCGTTTGGGACATGTTTATAGTGACACTTGGCAATCGATTATGCAATTAACGTTACATAACGTGTGTTGGTATAATCAAAAAGGAAATTGATCAGAATGTAGAATGTACCACTTTGAACTGGAGTGAAGAAACCAAGAAGAAAATTGTGAACAGGAGATAGCTGTAGCTGAAACACCTTCGTTAATCAGAAATTAATTTGATCAAATTAATTTGATACAGTTGCTCGGTGGAGGCTTTACTCCCAGTAAATGGAACTCGTTGGTTTTACGAGCACATTAAAAATGGCGCTTTGCCTTGGGTCCGCTAGATGACTCATCGCTAAGACTGAATTGTAGCGAATCCTGCCTTAGATGGAAGTGCACCCTAAATACTAAACTACTGTCAGAGAAGAATTTTGGACTTTTAAATCTTCAAGTGGCATCCACCTTCTCAAGCTTACACAGCCTACAATGCAGAAGGAAACCATTTTGAACACAATCGCTCAGAAAAATCATGGCCGTTCTAAGAAGAAAATCTTCCCTCAAGCCTTTGACGAAGCCTGTCACTGAAATGCTGACCTCTCAACGCGACGTCCAACTTCTCGATGAAATACAGCTTACAATGTACAAGTAAAAAATGTTGAACGTAATGGCACTGTTTGCGCGATCCTCCGTTAAGAAGCTGTCATCGTTCGCTGAGAACTTTGAGGTCTACGACGCGTCTCGAGGAGTCAATTTCTAGACGACCTCGAAATCTCGAACTAAAAACTCGACGATAAACGTACCGTTTCCTAGGTACGGTACTCGCCGTAAACAGAGGATTGTATACAACTGCGTCGCACTAAAACCCATAGCTACTAAACCGCGCATACCACCTATAAATGGGCGGGTTGCTATAAAGTCCATTCATGATCGCGTCGCCTGTACAACAAACGTCAGGTGGCTCGCGCCTCCCTCGCGATTTATCGCTCTCGTGTTAGAGCACAACTCGTGCTTTCTGCTTGCTACGCGTGCACTATGACGGATGATAATTTATTTTGGAGTAATGAGGCGGTTAACGGGGCTCCTCGAGCTATGAAATTGCGACAAACTTGTGACGAGAGCTCCCGCTCAAATTGTGACTGCAGTCGCGTTGGCTGCGAATCCCTTCGGCATTTTTCCATTGGAAACACGCTTTATTAATATCGCGTAGTGTTCAATATCCTCGCGAATTAACCTTTCTAAAGGTCGTTATGAAACGGTGCATCTCCAATTCCAATGAGGTGACTTTTGTTCTTCTCTTTGAACAGCAACTGCTTGATCATTTTTTGAGTAGAGATTTAATTACGAATGCTACATTTAGAGCAATAACTTTTTAAAGTTCAGCTACATCTGAAACGTATTCCACCACTTCTGATTAAGCTTTGACTCTATGCCTAGGCAACAATTTAATTGCCACTGTTCTGTCTGAGAACTTGGATCCGACATTTCTGTCGAATTTTCCTCATAAAGTTCCGACCTTTATACATTTTCACGAGACGTTGAAGGCACCGGGCGAGCGATAAAACTTTTCTTTCGGTGCACGAGCCGTTCCCTTCTCGATATTCGACGTCGATCGCTCGTTCTGAGTTACGACGAAAGATTCTGCGCGCTCAGAGAACGGTACTGCGAAGTCGGTGCACGAAGCAAACGTCAGAATTCAGACGCGAAATTTATAGATTCCCCTCGAGAACCTCCCGCTCGTCGCGTTATTACAACCGATAATAAACCAGTTAATGGATCAATTACATAAAGACCAGCTATACGTCGTTTATACGACGTTGTGTCAGGTTCAGACGTCTCTTACACCCTTCATTTATTGCGACTTTCCAGCTCGACTGTCCCATTCAGGAGGATCTAGAAAAAAAATCGTTGGCAATCTCCTCGGTGAATGGAGCTCGGAACGAACGGAAACACTTTCTCCTTGTGACCAGTTCGTCGTTATTTTCCACCCTGTATCGCACCAGTAGACGGATTTTTAAATTCGAGGTCCCAGTCGTGACAGATAGGGTGTAGAAAAGTGACATATAAATTGTGGAAGGGGACAGTTTGACAAGCATCGACGTTAGACATTCGCTGTTCATAACCCGAGGGAACCACTCGAGAATCCCTCTGGGATACGAGCCCTCTCGAGAGGACCACCCAAACATGGTATAGGGTTACTTCTCTGCGTCAAGCACTTCTAACGCCACTTGTGGCGCAAATACGCCATCCAACCGATGCACGTCTCTCATCGTAACTAACCAACAATTACCAAGTTAACGCTAGTATGGTATATGCTTCCAAAAAAATTGGAGTCAGCGTCGGTTATCTTCTATCCAATGGACTCCAAAATTTTCACGGATTACATTCAATAATTAGCCTCTACAACGCTATAATTTAAACGATATAGTAGATTAGGTATAATATTGACTGAAGGTAGATCTGACAGCTCCAGTTTTCAATCAGAGTTCAACAACCGCAGCTGACCAAAGTAAGTGCGATCGGTTCCAAAAATGGACGCCGTTACACCTGACCGTAGGCCCGGAGCGGGGGTTCCCAGCTGATTCATAATGTCCCCGTCGATTAACGCGCGCCAGGTCCCGCGCGTGGCGCGATCTAGTGGCGCGCGAGCCTGATGGACAGATGGAAGGCGTATGTGCCACCGGAGTTGTTGTCAGACCGTTTTACTTTACTGCCCCATAAAAGTACCGAGATTTAGACTGCAATACTGCCATGACGTATTGCCGACGTTCCCAGCGAGTATGCACGTTCGCGATCACTTACACGTGCGACCGTCACGATGTGCGTGGATACACGCACTGTCGAGAGATAGCGGCAGCCGCGAGACATCATCCGCTCCTTCTTTCACGCGTGACGTCACGCGTGAAGAATAGCGAGACTCGACGATCTCGCGAGCAGTGGGATCTATATTCACCCAAAATCTCGCACCACAAGAAGTTAACGCTGAAGTTCAAGGTACATTTCTATGTACCATCTACTCGCCAGAAAAATTGGGCCAACGAACCGAGTAATTCCGGTAATTGCCCCGTCGGTAGACAGCGCGACTGCAGACAAATAATTTGATCGCGACGTCAGGCAGTTATTGGGCGAGATAATGGGCATCGTAAAAGCTGCGTGACGAACGATACCGTGACACGTTCGGGTGATAACAGTCAGGTGCTGTACACAGTTCTGTCGACGACACGCGAGTTGCAAACTCAGCTTAACAAAAAACGTTATTGTTTAAAACAAAAAAATTGTTCGTTAAGCCACATGGAAAAGTAGCTTCATTCCGACCCAGATATTCCTTTCTGTCAAAACTAAATTGCATAGGATTCAATTTAAACGAATCAGAACCCTGTCCGAAGGGGTGATAAAAAAAGAAAAGCGCGCCGGAAGATCGGTGGCGCGTAGCGCCGTTCAATTTACCGCGAACGTACCATCGACGAGGCAGCAGGTAAAACGCCTGTCCGGACAATACAGAAGCAGGGAGGGAGCGGTGGAAACACCTGCTATTCATCCATTGCGCAACAACAATCCGGGTCAGAGTCGTTTCCCTTTCGTTTCTTCGATTTGAAAGAAAAAGAGCCGCGCCGAGTCACACGAAGTCGCGCGATGCCTCGCGAGGATCCGCGGCACCCTCGCGTGTGTATGCGTGTTCGGTGCGTTCGTGGCCGCGGGTTCTCGCGATGCAGAGGTGGGAGTCAGATTAGAGGTCTGATAGACGAGGGACGAGGAAGGGTAGCGGAGCAATCGAACGCGAAGTGGTAGGGGGAAGAGAGAGACGTGTCCGTCCAGGGTTTGGTTGCCAAACGATCCGAGAGATCGCGCTGGCGTCGCGTTCAGCCCGTTTGCGCGTCCGAGCCGCGGGCAGAGCTCTCAGTTGACGCTCAGTTCGGCTCAGCGAGGCCAGAGAGAAGAAAGGGAGTCTTTTCGTGTGTGTAAACATCGCGCGTGTGTGTATCGCCGCGACAGCCACGGGGACTGGGCCTCTCTACCTGAGAAACCTTTGGCCGCTCGTTCGCGATCCGTGTCCAGGGGTCCGCTACCTGACTCCTGCGAACACAAGGGACCGACAACGAAGAAAAAAAAGCCGTAAAGAGGATTGGAGTTCCCTCAACGTCCGACCACAAACGTTCCGTTTCTCCTGATTGTGGCGATCTTCCGAATCGAGATCACGTCCAATCTGCTCCGATCCACGGAACTACCGTTGGATTAAACGTCGAGAGAAACGGAGTAAAGAGAAGAGATACACGGTGCGGAGTGGAGAGCAAGTGCGCGCTCGCTGAATAGACGTGTCGCGTGTGAATTCGAAGAGAGTTATGAGCAGGGTGGCCGTTGCCGTCGAGGAAGGAGACCGGACGACATGCAGCTCGAGCATGGCCTGGAGCGGGACGACGACAGCAAGATCGGTGGAGCAGTGAAAGGAACGTGGTCGTACTGTTTGTACGACGCGACGCGTTCGTTCCTCTTCACGAGGGGACGTCGATTGCCAAGTGTCTCGACCGCGACATGGTCCAGTCGCGTACCATTCGTTGACAATTCCGAGCATCCGTTATTTTTGGTGACGTTCGACGATCGTCAGGTCGCGTCGAACGCGCGAAACGTGATCGTCCGTCTCGAGGAGTAACCGAGAGAACGCATAGATGTACTCTGTTTTGGGGTGTACGAACGACTGTTGCTAAAGGCGTGCTGTGTCGTTTTGTTTTCATTTGTTCCAACCTCTCGCGTGTCCGCGCGTCATCGTTGGATCTGCTCGCACCTGAACCACTGGAACCCGCACCCGGACGTTCCACCGATCGTTTCTCATCGACGACGTCTCGGCACGTGGCTCATCGTCAACCTTGATCAACCTCGGTCGTCGTCTTGGACGTTCGTCGCGGTGGTGGTGGTGGTGGTGGTGCATGGACCTTTGCTCGACGGATTTGCTACGCATTTTATCGCGCCCCTGGGCGTCCTGGTCTTCCTCTCGTCGACGTTCTCTCTCTCTTTCTCTCTCCTCTCTCTTCCTCGTTCTCCTTCTCTGTCCCTTGCCGTGTGCCGTCTCCCTCCGACCCGCGCTTACCTACCCCTCCACCTGTCTGCCGCGCCGCTGCACACCCTCTCCTCCTCCGCCAACCCTGCACGGCCGCGCGTATCCGTACGATTTTCCCTATCCCCACCTTCCGCGCGCCACCTCTGCCTTCCGCACGCGTTTTCTTTATTTATTCCGCGATTCCACGGAGCAACGTACACGATGATTCCCGCGTTCCTCCTATCCTCGTCGTTTTGAAATCGTCTCGCGTATTCTGATCGTTCGCTCGCCGTCGACGAATCTGTTCGGTGCTCGTCGCTGATCGTCGACTCGCGCCTGTTCTCGACGCGACCGTCCTCGTAAAATCCACGATAAAAACTCCCGCTTCTTCATTCCCGCTCCCCTCTGGCTCGCTGTCTCCGTCTCCGTCTCGTTCCACCGTCTCCTTCTCCGTCTTGTTCTGTCGGAGCAACGTCATCTCGCCGCCGTTACCTTGCCTCCTCCGTCCTTGGACCGCAAACGAGCTCCGTAAACGCAATCGTGCGAAAAAACGATGCAATCGCGATACCCGCTCGCCTGGTGAAAATCGACTCGCGTCGCCCGGTGATTTTTCATTTTCCCGCGCTCCCGATCCTCCTCCCCGTGGAGCAACGTCCGATCGGCATCGATCGGGCCACGGAATCGGCATCGTCGCCATCGTTCGCCGACATCGACATCGCCACCGTACCGGGCATCGTCGTTATAACACCGTCAATCAACTGTCACCATCTGCACCATCGCCGATCACGTGGCTTGCTCGACGGCGACGCTGTACGACAATGTTCACGCCGCGCCGCTGTGCGGCTCCGGCGTGGGCCACCCTGGCTCCGTCACGCCGATGGGGACAGCCACCGGAGCGGGGAATTCCACCGGGGTGACCTGGTGGGCCATGATGAACGGTTCCCTCTACGAGGACAGCCCGCCACCGGTCCCACCGACAGCCTCCAGCCTCGTCTCGATCCAACAGCAGCAACAGCAACCGACCTCGACGCCTGGCTCGCATCAGCAAGCCACGACACCGACGTCCCCGGCTGCACCGGCTTCCTCGGCAACGACAGCGCCCTCGGCACCAACGGCCAGCGCCAGCTCGACCTCGCCGAGCGCCTCGTCGGTGGCGAGCAACAGCGCGCCAGGCCCGCTGCACATACCCGCCAAAAGGTTGACCGCCACGCCGGCAGCTTCCTCCTACGGGGAAGTCGGCTGCGTCGATTCCTCGGCACCGTCCGCCGCTGGACCAGCGGGCGTCATTCGTCATTCCCACTCGTCCTCCGCTGGCTCGCAAGGCGGCTGGAGTTACAGCCCCCATCATCCCCAGGACTCGCATTACTCGACCACCGCAACCGCGGGTGACTCCCTCAATCATCATCAGGCGTACGGGGGAAACAATCCCCCGACCTACTACAACCTGGCGGCCGACCCTACCTCCACGTCCGGCTCCTCCAGGGACAACCGGAAAGCGGGCACGCTCAGCTTCTGGTCACCAGCCGCGGCCACGGCCGGTTCGGCCGCCACCGGAAGCCCAGCCTCCGACTACAAGTCCTACAGCTCGGCCAGCGGGGCAACCACCAGCTCCTCCACCGGTGGTGGATCTTCTTCCGTTGCCACAGGGGCAACGGATCCAGCCGTCTCCTCCTGCCACCAGAGCTTCTCCCAGAGTTGGTGCAATTACTCGCCGTACACCACGGCCAGGCATCATCACCCGGTCGACACGACCGGCCACCATCATCCTCACTCGCAAGCAGGGGTCCCGTACTTGACGCCGTCCGCGGCGGACGACCGGGGCAGGGTCACCGCCGCCATGGTCGCCGAAGGCGCCTTTCCCCACGATGGATACGGTGGGCTCAGGAATTACGGGGCACCCGAACCTGTCACCTCCAACCCGTACCCACCTCCAGGTAAGCATCGACTCCGTCGTCTTTCGTTCATCAACATTTTTCCTTTCAGCCGAAGTCCTCCTCACGGTAACGTATGATCGAGTCCAGAACTCAGTTATACTCCACGGAGGCATAGGTCGTCGTGTGCGACTTCGTAGAAGACTTTATATCATGACGCAGCTAAAAGAATACTGTACGCGATTCGTATCTAATTTTTAACCCCTTGTTAGTTTTTGAATTTCCTCGCATATACACAATGTCCTATGCCTCCTGGTCACGGTACCGTTAATCAACCAACCTTCAGAGGTTTATAGAAGATTTACTCGCGAATCGATCGTCTTTCCCACGGAAAGAAGCGTAGAAAGACGGTCGCGGTTAAAGCCTTCGACAATCCGATGCGTGCACGGGCCTCGTTACCCAGATCTCTAGGACCGCGAAAATAGCATGTACGTTCGAGGCCTTCGAGGAGGTCGCGCTGTATCGTCAGGAGAATACAGGATCGCGAATAGTCACGTGATCGTACTCCGAATCCGTGTTGCATCGGCCTTGCCAACGAAACAGGAAGGAAAACTGGTAGCAAAACAAGCGAGAAATTTAAATGCTTGAAAACCGCAAATAAACTGGCCCCCGTCGCATAAACGGTCGAGTCATCGTTCATTCACGTATTTGGTCACTCTCTTTTGTCCCCACTCGCCGTCCTTTTCTCGGGTCCCTGGAACCCATGAAACGTCGCATGAGCAACAACGAACGGCGGCGGGTTTATTGGCGGCCGTAACTCGTAAACTCTGGCGTGCGCCTCCGATCAGCTGATCCGTTCCATGACCCGTACGGGCGTTCGGTCTTCTCCTACTAACGGCCGTTCTCGCTTTCCTTCTCGTGTGTGCTGTCGCCTGGCTCGCTTTCGCCCTTTCCGTTCCCTTTCCTCTCGACGCGTTTTCAAACTTTTGCGCGCGATGTGTGTTCGCAACGTTAGACAACTTTGTCAGTATACTCCTTGGAGAAGTACATTCGGTTCGTGTGACTCAGTTCAACCCTACCGCATTCCCGCGATTGCTAGCCGAGAGGTATACCTCCGAGGGTTGCTGTTCCGCGGATGCACCGTTGTAAACGGAGTCGTTCGAATCTCGCGTACCGTTCGGAGGCATCTTCTTCGAGTATCCGTGAATGGTAGGGTCATTCGATCCTGGACTACTCCTCGGTGGCATTCCCCTATCGATGAAGAGATGCCTTCGCGGCTTTCCTCTCGGCGATAGCGATCGATAACGCGAGGTTTTCGATGTCCAAAGGGTCGAAGCATGCTAGTGTCTAGACTTTTCTCATAGAACGAAACGTGCATTCCGAGGCGGTTGACTCGTTGCCGACGCGTAACGCAACGGGACAGAGATTTTTGCTGGCGATTGGCTCCCGCTGGTCGAGAAAAAACGCGCGTCCCTCGACGGAATCGTAAAGAATAGGAAAATACGAGACACGGCGGCTGCTCATACGGGCACGCACAGCCCGATAAACGAGATATCGTTCGCGTGATCCTCTCGTCCGCGGAGTTAATCGTATGCGTGGTAGGGGAGTTGCACGCGCAGGCGTGCGATACATACAAAGTAGGGGAATACCAGCGCGGCGTATAGTTTAACCGTGCACCAATAGATGGCAGCTCCATTATCTTTGTTCGTTCGTCTGGTATCTTGAGCGCGAGCCAGCCGTATCGCGGGCGTCTCGACGGCCACCGTGCACGACTTTCGACGAGTCGGAGAGGCACCGACAGGTGCTGTCGGGCGGCCACTGATGACCCATTCCGGTTGACGAGATAGGATCTCCGTCCGGGAAACGTCGTTCGTCGAAAGACGGCTGCGCCTTGGACGTCGTTCGCCGTTTAAAGGCCACTTCCGAGCGCTAAACGACTCTCGTCGTTTTGCTTTTTAATTTATCGTACAATTATCAGCGCCCACCATGTCCCTTCGACCAGCTCTAATTGACGTTCGCGCGAATTTACGGGTTGAACTGATTAGAGCGATTCACTGGACTCTTGTTTCGCATTGTAGTTATCGATCCTGTTCGCGGGTTTCTGGTCAGCGGAGTTAGCCTTCGCAAGAGGTGGCCGCCCCGTGGCATCTGATCGTCACGAGCTGGGCAAATTTTAATTAAGGTTTGATATGTTGATCGCAAGCATAGGGTCGTATTGTAGAATTATAATTTTAATGTATATTTAACGAAACATTTTACTCCAAAATTCATGTCCCAGTTTTTATTCATCGAGTAAGGGATGAAGTTTCTTATCTTGCACCCTTTATTCTCAACTTTCATCCAGATAAGGATTGTATCTTCTCTGATGGCAGACGCGTTTTTGGTTATCTAGACCGAAATCATTCGAGAATATCGACTCTGGCCTCCTCGATATTGGTTGCTCTCAAGGTTCGTATCGCGGCCGTCGGGGCTAACACGTTGGTCGCAAATCGATACGTCATTGATTCCGCAGTTTCGTACGCGCACACGTCCGCCGTGCACGCTGACATTCGTGAGAATCCTGACCTTTGTTAAATAATTTGCATATTCCATGGTTTTAGTGGGCAATAAATTCCTGACGCTTAAGCAATCGCGCCGCGATACCCGCCGAGCGAGACGAGGCGGACGAACGCCGAGAGGAGTCTCGATGAGGGAAGAAGAGCAGTAAGAAGCAGGGGAAGACAGCGAGGGGAAAAGAGACAGAGTTTGCGAGAGAGACGTCAGATGGAAGACTAGAGAAAGAATATTACGCGATCTAATAAGGGAGGAAGAAAAAGCGAAATTCGGAGCAACCCCAGAGTCCTCCATAAAAAGAGCCGAGAACATTAATTATATTTCTGTCCATCCTCTCGCGTTTTAATCGGATCAGAAAAAATGTGCAACGAGTACCTTCGACTATTTTTTTAATTTAAAAAATACCATAAAGATACAACGTTGACCATGAGGAAGAAATCGTACAAAAAAAAATACAAAAACTATGTTAAACTCGCGTAGCATTAATTTATGGGCACTCGCGTCCCGACGGAGAACGTTATTTCAATTGTAAATAGAGCGTCGTATTATTAGACGGTTCAATAACGCTCGTCGTTAAAGCGTGCGTTGGAAAAAGTCTGGGGGATTTTTAGCGAGGACGTGCAAAAGCGTTTCGAACTACGAAGCGCGCCCCATAAATAATATCGACGGTTTGGAGGGTAGGTGGTGGGTGGGCTGGCACGTAGATGATTGCAACTTTGTTGCGTGAGTGAACAATTTGCTACAGGTCGGCACGATTACGAGCATGCGATGATTTCTTGCCACTCTTGATCGTCCTCTAGTTAAAGATAAATGAACGAAAATGGGGGCTGCTGTTATCTTCTTTTGCGCGCTTCTGAAACAATTGACTTTGTAGCTTCAACTATCGTGACTTTTTGAGAATCGAGCCAATTTTCGTAAATTTTAACGAGAAAAACATGCATGTATATTTTGCAGTAGCTATTTAAAGAAAAAAGGTTTGGTCTACGCAATTTCTAAGTACATACATAACAATTTGTAATATCTATGAAAAGGACAGATACTGTTTGTAGGTGAAATATAGTACTCAGAATTGTTTATTACCATTCAAAGCAGCGATTGTCAATAATTTGATGATGAAGGGGACATTTATCTTATCTTGTAACAGACTGGTCGGTGAATGTTCTGTGTATTAGCATTTCATATTTAGCAGTTGAGTGCATCGAGTAGACTATTCGGTTTCTGGGCTCGGTACATTTCTTTTAGGAAGTTGAATATACCCGTCAGTCTTGTGTTTATAGTATCGGTACGATGTCGAGTAATTGCGAAAACGATACAATTATCAAACACCTGGAAAAGCTAACAAACGTTGAAACGAAACAAAGATAGCTTTCGTATAATCTATGAATCTTATTTATTTTTTTTTGCATAGATTTAACGTGATTATTACTGAATTTAACTATCAGGCACGAGGAGAAACGTAGTAACAGTTCCGCGTTTCGTGTTCTGGTTTCATGTTTTCGAAGCGGTTAGTACAACCGGTCCAATTATATCATATCGTCGGGTCGGCGTAGCGAACCCTCCGTGTATACATATACACGCATACGTGCGTCACGCACACGCGTAGGCGGTTCCCACTGCACGCTTCAGCGTTGGGGAGCCGCTTTGGGTGTGAAATTCACGATCTTGTGACCTCGCGACCTTTCGCCTCGGGAACAGTGGCACACCCACACATATTACAGGATGGTGCAGTGAAAAATTCACAGAGACGAATATTTCTCTGTTAATTTGTACTTGCACACCCGTCACTGCGCGAAGAAATCACTGTGCTTCCAAAAGCACCATAAATTTTTTCTGAGAAAACATGGAAGAAGTTTACTTAGCTTTTCGACATAAACGAGAATTTCGATGATTAGTTGTCCAATAATTAGCGGTGTGAAATTGGCACCTTGCACCCCCTGTGGATGTGCCACTGCTCGGGGAAACCCTGTCTCACCGAGAAACTCGGCCACTCGTGAATTTTCTACATTTCGCAGCGCTGCTTTCAAATCCTTTCAATTCTCCCACCTGCAGCATGAATTTTGCAACCCAGAGCGTCGAAGAGACTACTCCGAACACGAGCTTCTCTCAGACTGGATTCCGATACGGATTCGAAGCGGGGAATTTGTTTGTTTTTGCTGTTTGCTTTCGCTTTGGAAAGATTCCGCGATGAAAAAATTCGAAAACTGATCGACGATGTTCAATCTTTTCGAAGGAAATCGTAAAATTTCCTATCGATCAAAGTTTATTTTGCTGATGATTAAAAACAGTTACCTCTGGACGTTTAGTATATATATAACAATTAACCAGATTCAACGCGTTTCACCCTATATGTTTCATAGTTTTTACTTGATATACGTAATTATAACATTGAATATGTATTACAAATCAAGAATTGATTTCAAGAAACATCGATATAATGGAGTCGGTTGATCGATGAGGTTTTGTGCATCGATCCATCACATAACTGTGACTCTACTGCTGTAGTATCAACAGAGGGTGATTCGGAAAAAACTGACAGTATTGGTTACCGAGGCGGTCGACTAATCAACGTATTTGACGTATCAACGTATGATTAAATAGAATGAATATTAATAAAATACAATGATAGGGGCAAGTACTGTCCCCTGCACTTGTCATAGATGAACGAACCGAAGAATATTTAAAAAAAAATTGAAGGTCTTCTAAAATCATATCAGTTTAATATTCGAGACTCCCTCTCAGCGCAAAACCTCGTCGATCGATCAGACTTTCACTTAGAGCCATTTCCTCGCGAGTGCGTCTTATCGTCGAGAGCAGAAAGCGATCGACTAGTCAGTTATTCCTAGCTGTAGCAGCTAGGTTTTGTTTATTACCGGCAAACTAATTGTGTTAAGTGATGTGGGGTTCCTCCCCATCTTCGTTGTTTCCCGCAGGTTCCCTGGCGGGAGTCGGCGTCGGCGTCGGAGTGGCAGGGATGGGCGTCGGTTGCGGGAGTTCGAATCCTCTGGAGTGGACCGGTCAAGTGACGGTGCGGAAGAAACGCAAGCCCTACTCCAAGTACCAGACCCTCGAGCTCGAGAAGGAGTTTCTGTTCAACGCGTACGTGTCCAAGCAGAAACGATGGGAGCTCGCGCGCAACCTGAATCTCACCGAGCGCCAGGTGAAGATCTGGTTCCAGAATCGTCGGATGAAGAACAAGAAGAACAGCCAACGGCAAACGCAGCAGCAGAACAATAACAACAATAACAACAGCAGCGCAAACAACGCGAATCACCACGCGGCGACCGGAAGCCATCATCATCCGAGCGCAGGGCATCCGCCGCCGTCGAGTCACCACGTGGTCGCGCAGGCGCACCACGCGAACGGTTCCGCGAAGCATCATCAGTGACCCGTGGCCTTCTCTGGGGTCGTCTTCGGCCATCATCATCACAGCCACGGCACAGCGAACGGCTGCACCGGGACTGGAACCGGGACTGGTACCGGAAACGTCAGCGGCCACGCGAGCCTGGTTACAGGTCACAGCCATACCCTTCACGCGCCCCAACCTCAAACGCCTCTGCCGACCCACGCAACCGGTGCCTCGAGCACCGTCACGCCCCCCACCGCCGTCGTTCATCCTCACATTCACGCACACGCTCATCATCATCAGTTGGCGCACGTGGCTCAGCAGTATCCTGCGCTTCTTCATCAGACGCCCCATGGCCTGGCCGCCTGATCACCATCCGAAATGGCACGGACGCCCCAGAGAAATCGTCGACCTTGCAACGACAACCTCTCGCCTTCGTCGACCTCGTCGTCGTCGTCGTCGTCGTCGTCGTGGTTGTCGTCGTTGCTAGAGGCCGGCCTAAACGACTACGTCGGATAGATAGACCCGCACACTTATCGAACTTTGTTCAGCAGCTGTTCAAAGACTGCCTACCACTTGTAAGGAGAGACAACGTTTCGCGAGTAGTATATTATTATTATTATTATTATTATTATTTTATTATTATTATTAACGTTATTATTATTACGAATCATCGTCATCCCCCCACCCCCACCCCCACCTCTCCGTACCCATCGTCATCATGGTTACTATATCCAACGAAAAGGAACACACTGTTGTATAGAAGAGCGTGATTTAGCGGCGTCCTTGGAACGTCCATCAGCAGACTCTTTTTCCGCGTATCGGTGTCAGGTGTCGTCGGTCTTCTTCGAGTAGCGCGCATTATCGTATATGCGACACCAAGCAATCTGTCCAATTCGTAATTCGGTAGTACTTCCTCCAGTTATACATATTATATATATATATAATATATATATATATAGAGTAAAGAAAATTAGTGTCACTTAGTATCTGTCCTAACCCGTGTGTCACCCCTCTTCGTTACAGCCTGGACGAACTACTCCTGCTCCTCATCCCCTCAATCTTATCAGGTCCAACAGCCCAAAAGCATGTACGGTAGGTCAGAGTGATTCCAGCAGACGAGAGAAAGTCGCCAGCATCGGTGCCGATCTAAACACCCTACCTTTCGGGCAGGTGTCTCGATGGGCACTTGGTGTTTCTCTCTTTAGACAAGACTCACCGTGGCCTGGCGTACGTTTGCGCTGTATTGCACTGTTCACCTCGACAGTCGGAAGGAAAAAGAGTTAGAGAACCGTTCGAGAAGCGACGCCATTGGGTCCCGTGGCTACGACACTGCGGTCTGTCGAGGATCGCCAGAAGGGTGGCTCGTTTGCTGCAGGGGTAAGTTAGTGGAAAGAGCACGAATAGTTTCGATCGGGATGGATACTTGGGGTTAGTTTGCTTCGCGTATTTACAAGGGGCGGTATCGCGGATTTTTCATCTCAATCTAATTAAATGCAAGGGATAGCTTCGCGCCACGATAAACGTCCGTCGCTGCTATCTGGGATTCTTGGAGAGTAACATTGACGTTTAGAGTTGGGCAGACTTTTTCTTGAACTCGTAACAAATAATTCGTGTAGGTTATTCGTGTGTTAGAGATTTTTTATCAATATAATTTCTCGGGTAAAAGTTTCATCGAAATATAGCGTAATGCCCAAGTCTCGTGGACACCGTACGGTGCGCAATCGATCGACGTCTTGGTTGGTGTGTTTGCACAGTCTACGGGTGTGCGTCGGTCCAATTTGCTCCACGCTTCGTCGTGGGACAAGCCAAATCGCAATGAATCGATCGTTTCACGGGATCCAATGAACTCCTTTCGTCGTCGCCAGTCGAGTTGAGCAGTGAGACGCAGACAAAGTTCCGGTTCCGTACACAATCCCAGGAAAGATTAGTAGATCCAATTTGCAGGAATTCGTTCGGACCGAAGGAAAGAAACAAGACTCTTTGGATCGCTGATGAACATTAGCGCGATCCCAAAGCGTTCAGACCTTTGTAGATAACTTCTCTATTCAACGTCGGGCGTTTCCCCCGCTAGCGTCATCAGCGATTCAAGGAATTCCGAGATGAAAGTTGGAAATTGGAACGGGTCGGCGGGTCTTCGACGCAGTTAATTTGAGAATTTCGAGAACCCGCGAGTGGACCCGTTTCGAAGCTACCATGCGTTCGGAGAATTAGTCTAATTATGTCCAGAATGTCATATTTGTCGCCTACCAAGGATCGCAAACTAGTACCTATAATTCTTATATTATATGTAAAAACAAACGACTTAGATTTAAAGACATACCTAGAGGACTACCGGGTGGTCGAGGCCACCACTCCAAGGCTGAGATTAGGATCTTCGAAACTATGGTGTTAAGGGTTAGGCTGTTCGTGATCGAAGAAAGGGCGAGCAACGGAACTGGAAAGCGTCGCTTCATTGAATAGCGTTTGGATCGAGGCGAATGGACTTCGATTGTTGATTGTTTCGGTATTATTAGATTGTTAAAAGTGAGATTTTCGGTTCTATTCTTTTTATCGTCAGATCCAGAAAAGAGTTCCCGCGTATGTGTGTGTGTCTATGGAATATTATTGTTCATCCACGAAACGTGCGAGTAGTATCCATCAACGTTGATTGTTGAAAACTTGGTGGATGCTCTTCGATTGTAATTAGTTGAAGAGTATTCGATTCGACGTTACAGAACTGAGTGTTGTCGAACGTTGAAGACACTGTTGTATTCGCGAGGAAGTCAGAGCTGAGAGGTAAACGATATCCAGTGAACGCCTCCCTCCATCGGACACCTTTCACGAGTTGCAAAAATAAGATTGTAAGCGTGGTTAGGTCGCAATTCGAACCTCACTGGCGGTCCCAGGCGATGTTCATCCTTGAATCTGATGACTGCACGATGAGATCTCAAGATCTAAAAAGATACGAGACGTTCAAAGACTTTCAGCTCTGGAAGATTCCAAGATTTAAAAAATTGCCAGATATATCCAAGGAAGAAGGGATCTAGAAATGAGGCCAATTCAAATAATCTAATCTGGCGAATAGAAAATTGAAACCCAGACGTCTAATTGGCCGCGAAGTTCCACTTTCAGATTCGAGGACGAACGTAATCTCGGACAGCCATGAGAGGACAGTCGCGCAACGATCAGCAGCAGGAGTAGCAAAGGGTGTTCCAAGCGATCTCGAGAACGAAGTCCTAATCGTGGCCACGGAGCGATAAGGGCGAAACGTTTACTACCTTTTAATCGGTACGTCAGCGAGTAAGTAGGTAATTTAATCGGATGTTAAATGAAAATAAATATCCCAGTGGATCTCTATTCTCTAAGGTGCAACATTATCTAAATTGTAAGGACCGCTGAACGCGAGTGTGCATGCCTACGATATGCTATATATAAATGTACACATACACGCGTATTTTCTGTATGTCCTTGCCCATGCTCATGCGCGCGTCGACGAATCGCAAAGACGGTGATTCGAACACGTATGTTTTATTTACGAATTAAATTTCCAAATATTGAAGAAGTTAGAATTTCAAGAAAAATCAAGCAGTCGATCATGTACATTACGCGACAAATTTGTATTCGGCCAGTAACTAACGAGAAATCCTCGCGAAAATTGTATCCCATCTCCGATTGAAATCGTGGACGTGCGCGTGTGCGCTGGCTCGCGAGCGCGTGAGTGCGAGGGAGAAAGGGAGAGCGTGCGTGCGTGCGTGCGTGAGAGGAAAACGGATGGAGTGTCTCTACAGATAATATCCGCGACTCTAAAGGCGAAGACGAACGGAAACGGGACGTGTATCGTATGACGTGAACAGGAGCGAGATGCGTATCGTATAATTAGGCTAAACTTAATTGATGGAGACGTAAATGCGGAAAACACACGAACCACACGTACACACGAGTAACAAACACACAGCCACCCACACGAAACGCGAGGTTGGGACTCGCATTAACCCTCCGCTGGCCGCGTGATCAATTGTCACGTATTCGGGGTGCGTGGACTACAATCGTAGCCCGCTAAAAAAATTATTAACTCAACTTTTCTTGATTGTCCAATTCGTTTACAAGGATGTCCTTTTACAAAAGCTATCAGAGCCTCTCTTAGGGGCAGTGGAGAAAGTTGACGAACTGTAGTCCACGTGTCCACTCGGGGGTTAACCGATAATATAGTTCTCCCAGGATTACAATTATGGTACATTAATTGTGTAACGACGACTAAATATGATACAGTGTAAGTAACGCGAGGAAACGAGGATAGTAAGAGGATTCGAGACGTGTAACGAGCCGTATAAGGGAAAATGGAGGAAAACAAGTGAGAAATTCCGCGAGCGTATAGGTGTCTGACAGAGATGGACAAAATTTTATGTCATTGGAATGATAAACAACGAGAACAATCAAACGTATAGTGTTATTCGATAATTCATTCGATAATTGAAATTTTAACTCTTATTCTACTAGTAACGAGTGGCAAGTTGGCTGTCTTTTTAATCGTTACAGGTGGTTCTTATTTAAATGACAATGTTGGCCATCTCTGGTCCCCGGACGCCGAAGGTGAGGAATGCGGTCTACGGACCGTTTGGAATTCACCGCGTATCGATTGCAATTAGTTGCTAATTGTTCTGCTGCTGACGATGTTCATCGCGATTTTTAAGATTATTACGATTATTATTATTATTATTATATCATTATTATTATATTATATTATTATATTAATTATTATTATTATTATTATTATTGTGAGCGTCACGTTAATATTATGTTATTGTTTTTATTGTGTGTTGTTTTGTATGTACCTATCAGTCTATAACGATCACTATATTATTATTGCGACGGTGACGACACAATAGATCCACACGCGCGTGTACAAGTATACAGACACATACACATTCACAGACACACACGAAACACACGGCTAAGAAAATATACAGAGGAACACGGTGGTTGTTAAACTGTGCGCGAATATTTTTTTAATTCATCGCAAGCCACGTCGGGGGATCATTTCTCGACCTGCTCACACGATGTAGCGCAGTGTTTCTCAAACTCTCGGAAGACAGTTTATAAATACTATAAATACAGACTATTTTATAAATAGTACTCCAAAGGAAATTAATTTATTATTAAACAGCATCAGGAAAACATCAAAATCTCACGAAGCCTGCGATAACGGCAACTCTATCCTCATATTTATTTTTGTCGTTGCTCGTTAGTTTTACTCTAGGTAGTCGTCAAGAAGGCGAAGTTCGAGAAACACTGTTCTAGGTCACATCGTACGGGGGTCACCGTTTCATTTCTTTTTTTTCTTAATTCGTTCCAGAGAATATTTCCCAATTTCCTCTGTTATTTCGTTTCTTTTTCTTCTTGAAATGTTACTTTCGTTTAGGACCGTGTTCGCGAGAGCGTTATTAAATTTTACTTGTTCGAAAGCTTTAAAGCGCGCGTCGACGGAACAAGAAGCGACGCGACTACCGCTCGAGAATCGATCCGAACAGTCTACAGGGATTTTTGCGACAGCGATCGACGATATTGAGTTCTCGAGGTATCGGGGAGATAGGGTGAGACAGAGCTGGGCAGAATTTTTCATCGAATAACAAATGGAACATCTGCATCTCATTCTCGACATTTAATCAAACTATTCAGTTATGTTCTTATTTAATTAAATTTTCAAATTTGTATTACGTATCTTCGATTCCATATTCAGGATGAATTATCTCGATAAGAATTGTGCCCCTCTTTGGCGTGATAGTGAAAGAGTGATTGAACGAAAGTGCGTGCGCGCGTGTGTGTGTGTGTGTGTGTGTGTGTGTGTGTGTGAGAGAGAGAGAGAGAGAAGAACACACCAGGTCGTCTCGTTTACCCGAAAATAAACGTAAAGAAAATGTTATGCATTGCGAGAGACCGCATGTTTATTTTTTTTATACATATATATATTCGAGTTGCCGAGAGAGTGAGAGAGAGAAAGAAGAGGAAGAAATTGTTCTTGCGTTATTATTTTTCCTTTTTGTACATTGACGGCTAGGCGGTCACGTTTATATTTTCTCCTGGTGGACGAAAGGAACATGTGAAGAGAATTACAATTATATTATTGTTTCATGCTCAATATTGTTATTTACTCGAACGACGAAAGCCGGTACCTTGAACACAGCAATTCGACTAGCCACCCTTGAGTGTACTCCACTGCGATTGTCTCACTCTGTATCTCCACGAATCCTCACCACCCCCTCGACTTTCGCGTTCACCCTCCCTCGTACGATTTGTTGGAAGTGTTTGGTTTCTATTGGCGCGAGGCAAACGTGATCATGAACGCTATACAGAAACGGGAAGAAAATAGAAACCAATAGAACGCGTTATTTTTACTTGCAACGTTTCGCGACGATGATCATGGCTCAAATAATGTCGGATCGATGGGAACTCGCGACGCATCAGTGTGTTCTCAACCACAGGTAGGCAATCCTTTACGAAATGATTCTACGGACCTAATTATAACGAATATTAATAATAACATAATTAAATTTGTTTCCCTGTGTCTGATTTATCGATTGCTGAATACGAAAGCTTGAAGCTTTAGGCGCAATCGTGTTAGTAATTGAACTAGTTGATCGATAAGCTACGTTCCTATTATTTTAGCCATGACTATACCATGCGATCGAACGTCCAAGTTCCGACACAGAGATGCTCAGAGAATTTTGGTCATCTCGAACGGTATCGATTGCAAGAACCATGGCGGTGACAGCCTCGAGTATCTTTTAAGGGAGAGTATCGTTTGCAAAATACGTCGTCACTTGCTCACTGAAAATTGTTTGGTTCTCCTACTCCCACCTACAATAAAATAAGGTCACACTTCCGAACACTCGTCCTCCCTTCCGTAATCGAAACCTCTGTCTGTTCTTAGCTGTATTTGTATGATATTAATTACGGCCGTAAGGTAGACTATTATACGCTACTTGTAAATAAAGACACACAAGATTTATCCTGTATTGAAGTGCAATAATAAAAACATGTTTAATTAGTGCCAAAGTAATTTGCAGGAGATAACAACGACACACACAAGATCCTCTTTCGCGAGGTGGGTGAAATTTTATTTAAATTACGATTTACTATCGAATTTCGATTCGCCGAGAGATGGATGAGAGGGACGTTTATATTTTATTCGTCATACGAAATTTGTATCTAGATAAGAATTTTGCCCACCTCTAACGCGAGGGATCCTCGTGACTTCGGGGCGCGGAATGCGCCAAGAAGAAGTTCCTTCATAAAATATAGCTTTCATCGCGAAAGTAACGGGAAAAGATAAACGGTTTTCCACGGAACTTGGAGCTGCTCGCTTACCTCTGCGCGTATACTGCAATTTCAGAACTTTAATCGCGCTTCCATTTTAAGAGAGCGATTCGGTGATCACGGAGTATTAAACGACGGGTCCGAAAATCTTTCAAAAGAAATTAACGTCACTATTCTTAAAGAATTCTATATTCTATATTTTATATTCTTTCAAAAGAAATTAACATCACGATCTTTGGAGAATTGTGAATCTTTGTTTCTGTTAAATATATTTTTTCAGTTTAAAGTGAACGCGTCTGATTGCATCTAACTGATATTATTTTTATAAAGAAGCACCCCCTGCAATGATCCATAATCTCACATTATTGTATAATATGTCTACGTTATAAGTATCCAGAATATTTGATTACCATTTAGTGTGATGGCTGTCCAGAAAGGCGTTCATTATTGGGACATTTGCGTTTCTTGGCAGCGATCAACGGGGCTAACGTCGACGAGAGATGGTCAGAAGAAAACCGTTGGCTGGAAACTCTGCAGCGTTGGCTTCTAGGTCAAGTGACCAACTTTCTATCGATACAAAAAATTGAACGGGTCGACTATGCTTGCGCTATTGCTGTTCCTGGGAACAGCCTTAGCCCTTGGAAATTCTGACGTCGGGGCTGACAGAAAAAAAATTAGAAACTTCGTTCACTCAAAAACTTTCTAACCAGCTTTTGGGTTCACCTACATCTTCAGTTTCGCGAAATGCCTTCTTCGGCCACGACGTGATCCTTAAATCGTCTCTCTAGTTTCGAAACTTGTCAGTTTGCTGTGCCGAGGTGTTGCGACTAATGTGAACGAGGGAAGGGTGAACAATAATCATGCAGGGTCGCAGGTAAGACATCAGACATCGATAGATCCTGTTGCAACTCGTCCAAAGATCACCACTTCGGAAAAATCGGTAAGTTCTAGAGCAATACAGTATTTTTTGTATCCAATCTTGTGGAATTTGTGACTACTGAAGTTCTATGAAATTTAATTTCTCATGCACGGTGGCTAGGATTTTTCTATGTAAAACTTCGTCTCTGGAGAAAACGACACTTGCATAGGGAAAAATATCGAATCAGAATAGCGGAAGGTCTAATAACGAGAATTGGCCTGGTAGGTGTAATTTGTGGGACAGTATTTCACGATTACCGCTCCCACGTCGACTCATGAATAAATCTTAAATGCAGTTTCGTCGCTATTGTTATGTAATGCGAAACTCATGTTTTAAAATCACGCGTTGAAAATTCGAAAGATGTTCCTCGAATGTCAATGATTTTTCTACAAATTTTTAAGAATCATTTAGTTCTATCTCAGTTTTTTATTCGAAAATTCGTAGACTATACAAACATAGTTAAAGTTTTTTAAATATTTTTAATTCTATCTCAATCTTTTTATTCGAATATTCTTAGACTATACAAACATAGTTAAATATTTTCAATTTCAATTTTTATATTTATCGATGGTGTAATTTGGATCATTCCGAAGTTTTCTGAAAATATGCAAACCGAAGCGTAATAAATTATCTATCGAGGACTGCTTAATTGCCTCCCTTACTCTAGAAACACTATCTATCGATAAAAAAATGTTTAAGCAAAGGAAGGCGCTCATTTAACATTGCGTTTCTCGACCGCTTAAAGTAATATATTCAAATCGTTTGTCGCGATAAGTGGATACAACAACGTTCTCCGTGTTTTCCGAGCGAAGTACAGTGTAGAACGAATACTTTTGCACTTGTAAAGTTTTAAACGGTAGTCATTAAGCTTGGAAAACATCGAAGAGACGGATAAGATAGCCAAGCGATAGGTATAAACGATTACGCGGGAAAATTGGCTTGCAATGAATCACTTATGCGCGATGTCCTGAAGTATGAACATTCATCATTCCTTCAATAAAAATTGCAGTCTGAATTACACAATAAAATTATAATATTTATGAATTTCCTCTTTTCCATACACTTCTGGTTTTATTTAAGTAGAGACGATGGATTGTAGAGATACACGAATTGTTTAAAAACAAACCAATTAGCTATTTATTGATCTGGCGAGTCATTTTGTCTCATAAAAACTTGCGAATAAATCCCTATAAAATAAAATTCTGGCCAATTTTGGAAAGCAACGAGAACAGAGTCTTCCTGCACAATATTTTTTCCATTTGCGTCATTTAGTGGGCGAAGGACGATGCGTCCTTCTTATCTGGCCGTTGTGACGGTCGAATCGTTTGCCTCGTTATTTCAAATGATAAACGCTTCGGTGGAACACCTTTTCCAAGTCTTTCGCGGAAAATGACGTGTCACGGATCTGTCAGCCAATCGGCACTCCGTTTTGTAAAACCCTGTTTCTAACCGCGCAAAATCCAAACGCGAGTGTGCAACGCTGCAATTATTCCTCGGCGAATACCAAGATCGATTTTTGCCTCGCCTTCTTTATCGTAATCGACTGACTTTCCATCGCGGGACAGGATCACCAGGTGAACGATATAAAAATGTAAAAGACACGAGTCGTTAACGTCGATCGCCCGCGGGGTTATCTCGACAAAATAAAAAGATTTGGAATCCCCTGACGCGACGGGATTGGAATTTGCAACATTGTGCGAAAAATGAGCGAGCAGGACGGCGCGTTCGGGTTCTGGTCTTAATAAAAGGTTGACGAAACGTCCTTTCCCGACCGAAATGGTGGAGCGGATATCCAGTTCTTGGAGCCAGCGGAGTCGACCGCCCATCTTTGTCCAACTATTCGACGCCGACTTGCCAGGAGCAGATATCCCCGACGAAAACGTACGCCTACTCGTCCGTATGACAGCTTCGCGATTCTATTCCTTTTCTCGAATTGAATTTCATATTAGGAGACCCGTCCTGGGGTTTGTTTATCTAGAAAATAGTATGGAAATACAATAGTATCGGGGCATACACATGGATATCTATTCCTTGGAGGCACCAGGATCTTTTTAAATGGTCCAGTAATCGACAAAATTAATTTTCGCAGGCTTCTCAGGAAGAAGTGCAATGAAATGGAGAACCTCAGGGACTGTAGCTACGTCTGATTGTAGCTACAGTACGAGCTTAGCGATCCCGAGGTACCCGAGCTATTGGAAGGCAAGAATAAAACAAAAATTATTCGTATGTAAAGAACAAATAAATCTTCGCATTCATAAAAATAAAACTCACTCAATCCGATAGAAAACTTAACTCCTTGGAATTAGGGAGGCTACTGGGCCCCAACAGACATGTAATGTATTGTTACGTAAAAATAGTCGCTCTAATAAGTAAACAAAATTAGATATGAAGAAAATCTGGTAGACCAGGAGCTATCGAACGCCAGGCCAACGTTAATTCACCGAATGGCCAATCGAGGGACGCGATAGGGGTATGGGTTGAAAGTGGTCGAAACTGGTCTGGAGAGGGGATTGACGAAAGTTCCGCTTTTGTTTAAGCTAATCCCATTCGCGTATAACGGAGAGCAATTCCATTAGGAGGCGGACGAGAGTCTGGAGGGTCAGAGAACAATTCGATGGAGTCGCGAACGAATCCCCTTGCAGAAGGGGGTGGCAGGGACCCCCCTGTGGACCGAATTGAGATGTCTGTCGACGAATTCACCGAGTCTCGAGTGATATTTCCGCGGCATCGGACGGACGACGATCGTTAATGTATCTTCCCACCCGTTGGGAAACGAAACTCCATGGTAAATGCTGTTGATTTTAGAGTTGAGAGGTATTCGAATGCATAGACTATTCGATTAAGTAACATTGAAATAGAAATTAAAGGTGCCTCAACGTTCTTTTTCCCTGGGTTTCGAAAGACCTAGCTCCAATCATTCCAGGATGAATTAGGCCTTAATGGAGCGTTCACGTAATCGGCTAGAGGCAAAAATACTTGGAGAACTGTTACTCCAAGACACCTGAACTCGCTCGATGACGCCTCAATCCCGATCTCCGGTTCCGAGGGTCCAGCAGCGGTAAAACGAGACGCTTCGACCCGTCGCAATTATTTTTAGAAGGCCACGGAGTCAGAAGCGACGCGGTAAAAACGCTTTGGCGTCCACGGCGAAACGTCTGTGCACTCGATAGCGGTAATTCATTGGGTACCGTACGAAAAAAAATGTCGCAATGAATCATTTACGAGGCGAGCAAAGCGAAGCTCCGAGATAACAAGCCGGATCGTAAGTGCTCCCGGACTCCTTTTCCTCCTTGGAAACGATAAAAAAAAATCGGCGTGTTCCCGTATCCCGACGAACCGTTAAAACGATTGCTTTATCGACATTAAGGAATGATCGTAGTCAGGTGTTACCACACGGATAATTTGTCGGACGAGTGTGTAATTTTGCGTTAACTAGGCACGCGGGTTTTGCATCTGCAATTAGCATGGAGGCTTCTTACTTTATCGAAGATGTGTGAATGTTGCTTCATAGATCGAAAGGAATGCTAATTTCGCGGATAGATAGAACCTATTCACTTAATTTAATTATACATGCAGGTGATAATAGGTAGAATTATCGGAGAATTTCGTTTATTATGATACGAGTATGGCACTTTTAGTTATAAAGAGAATACAAAACGGATATAGCAGAGATGAGCATACAAAGAGCCGTTTCGTACGTGTTCGCGGTTCATCGTGTCGTACGAATGTCGCGGGCGGCTCTATTCTTAGAAAAGGATCTCGCGAAACACCCGTATTTACAATGTAGGTGTACCGCATGTGAAATATTGGCCTTAATATATAGCGACCGTCGTGGCTGGAGACTGGTTGGTTCAAAGATTGCACACGCAGTGGGAGGGGGGTGGCAGAAAGGTATTTAATACGTTTCGGGGCATAAATTGGCGAGTATACGGGGCATTATGGGGTGGGACGAGAGCATCGTTGTCCATTGGATTCTCTCTCCTTGGTCGGAGCAAAGTCGTCGCTGTCACGGCCACCATGTTGCCCGTCGTAACGTGGGACATCGGTTTCTCCCTCTCTTGCTTCGTCCCTCGCTTCCCCTTTTCCTGGCCCGACATTCTTCCAGCAAGCTTTCGACCGGATTCGAACGACCAAACGTTGAATCGAAGAAATCCCCGATGGTCGCCTCGGTCCGCCATCATCTCCGTTCCAACAGGTCGAAAATTCGAAGCAAAACGACACTTATTAGTTCTTTATAGTTGATGTTTATTAACCTTTTATAGGGCGGAACTCTCTGGGCATTTTTTTCACTTTTTTTTTATGGATGAGCGTAGAAACTTAAAAATACGAAATTCCCGCTCCTTCCTCAGTGGTAATATTGAGTACCAGTGACTTATAAAGGGTTAAGGAGGTTTTCATTAACATTTGCTAGTCCCTCTCGTACGCGAACGTTTCCAATGAAACGACTCGAATTGTATCTTAAGCAACGATAGATAGAGCAGAATTTCTTCCGAGAATTGAACAAACGAATGAAGCAAAGGTCGCGGGATCCATTGACGCCGCGACGGCTGTGTCTTCGTCCGATTTCGGGGGCAGGGCTTAGGCACGAAGCGATTCCAAGCGGAGAGAGCCGCGAGAGATGTCTCACCGGTTCCGGGAACCTGGTCGCGGGGCGCGTTCAATTTATTTACTCGTCCCGCGAAATCCTCTGCTCCGATTGGCCGCAGCCAGGCCCCGTGGCGTATAAAGTCGGACGGGTCGTTCGGGACGGGCTGCTGCAGGGTTCCTCATATTAGACTTTTTCGTATTCCTTGGGCGCATTTAACCGGCTATTTTATGCTCCTCGTGTATAGGATACACCAGCGACGTTCCCTCGTGGCCGTGGCGCTCTTTTGCCAGCAACCGGATAATAACGCTGAGAAGAGACGGTCGGTGCCGTCATTTTCAGATTTTATTATATCGCCGTTTGTCCTCCCCTCGCGGACAGGGCTTAAGCCCTCGCGCGCGCTTCTGCGATCCGCGACTTAATTGGGATTAATACGGACGACCGATCGCGACATGTGTTGCACGCATGTGCGTTAAACTTTGCTTACGTTTCAATCCGAAACCCCCACGAATCATTCTGTGTTAATTAAGCTTTAAAATCAAAAATACAATGAGGAAGCGCGTAGCGTTAGACGATGGCACGGAAGAAGAATCCTTCCTTCCTCCTCGCTTCAATTCGAAACCCTCAAACATTACCCTGTGTTAATTAAGCTTCGAATTTACCACAAATACAGTGAGGAAGCACTGGAAGTTGCATGGAAGAAAAATCCTTCTTTCCTCCTCGCATGTGTGTCCCGCCATTTTCATTCGGAGAGCTTAACGGTCCCATATTTCGCGCTCGTCCACGTTGGAATTTCGACAGATGAATTCGCGAACGAGAGGCCGTACACCGAGCAGGGAATCAGGAATTCCACATGGCGGAGGGAATATACCACCGTGGAATCCAGCGTCTCTCGTTGCTTCGTTATACGGAATCGGTTTTAATTCTTTCAAGCGTACGTTGTCGGTAACGAAGCTCGTGGACGGTGAACCGGAATCGGGACGATTAAGCGTTCCTCGGTTGACTTTAATAAGTGTTACCCGATACCGTGAACAGAAAGAGAGAGAAGGACGGGACGCAGGGGGGTAGGAGCGCGCGCGATTTTAATTGGACCGACCAAGCAGTAAACGTACTCGCGAATCGCATTAAATGGCGTCTCGTTTCCATCCGGGCGAAAACCCGAAGACAAATTTACGCGACGATACCAGTCGTTCATAAAAAGAGACTGGAAGGGGGAGGGGCACGGGGGCACAGAGGTAGGAGGGAAAGGCGAATGAACGGAATGGGAAAATAACGTTTCTCTCGTCCGTTGTTCCACGGGAGAGCACCATTACCGGGAATTACGTGGTTCAGAGAAACCAAACGATGCGATCGATCCAGACAATGCCTATGTAGCTATGGTACATTAATTTCCTTCTAGGAATCGCACTGGGTCATGCGCTGTGACAAAACTTTGCTCGAACTGGAAACGCAGAAGGACGCGAGCCGCGCGAAGTCTAGAAACGTGCTGGAAACTCGCATTTCATAAAACTTCAGAATATTTTCCTCTCTAAAGATCCATCGACTACGCGTTGAACTCTATTTTCTTTTGTAAAAACGAGGTGCATGTAAAACACATGCTCGCAGTTACATCGAAGGAGCAATTAAAATACTAATTACACCGTAATTTCCGTATTCTACATAATTAAAAGCCTTAAGCGCGACTCTCGATTCTATTCTGGTCACGTTGTGTTATAGTATAGGTCGCCATAGATAAATTGGGCTTTCTCGAATGGCAATCCTTAGTGTGAATTTTTAAAGTCTCTATTAAATAAAATTGATCGATTGACAATGATACCAAGACTTTTTGACAGAGCCAATGACGATGGAATTAACGAAGATAAAAATGGGAGGAAGTTTCTCTAACAGTATCGAGCTTCGGGGAGTGCGGAACTTATCAGAGCACGAAGACATGGTCCAGCGAACCGATCGGTGGCCACGAACAGCGGAGTAATTTCCACTTTGCGATGGTCCAACGAAGAGCACGCACTTTTCACACGCGTTAAACAGATAAAACAAGCGATATGCTCAGCAAGAGGATGTAAAACAACTGCGTGGTACACTTGTTATATCATAACCAGTGTATATTTTGTGTTCTCTTTTATTTGTATCCTGCCATGTTAGCAGTTTTCTCGCTCCTCTTTGCAGAGTCAGGTTAAATATGAAACAGAGGTGGACGTTGCTCTTATTTATGAGACTGCTCGTAACCATTATTTTCCTTATCACTCGAACCTCGTTCAAATATGTCGCGTCATTCTTCTGACTAGTCTATTCGATTGAAACGATCGTTTTCTATTTCCTTTCATTGCTCTTAACTAAACTCCGCTATTACGACTCTCTTCCTCTAGAAACACACGTTCTTCTGTTTTATTATGAACATGAACGTGCAATCAGATCCTCCATCTATCAATACCTCGTTGTGCTCTTTTTAAATCTACCATCCTGTTCAGTTTTATTTTATATTTATGGTTCCTCTCGTGTTTTCCGTTATTCGAAACATTCTTCAAGCTCTATCTCTCGACAATCCTTATCTTCGCCGATAGTCCTCGACATTTAGCATCCGTCAAAGTCATTTCCAACGAACTAGGAAAGCCACCAGCTGAAATGCTCGTGAAAGACAACCGTCTCGAGCAGCAGCTAGTCTCGCGATGGCGGTAGGGATTGAATAAACTATTCCAGCATCTATAAGCAGTAGTCAGAGATGTTCATGACACGAGGTACGTTTGAAAAAACGTGTACGAGTTACATGTGGTTCGAAAGGAATAGCGGAGGGCGCCACTGCACAGCGACAAGAAACGTCCCCGACGAAGGAGTGTTTCCTCTTCGTCCCTGTTTCACGTCGTCTCCTTCCGCGCCCTCCCAAGTGCGAACAGAGAACAGTATTCTTCCAACATCTTCTCTTTTCGTCCCTAGAAAACCTCTCCTTCTATCGTCAGCCCTTTGTCGCTCCAGTCGGAGCCTCTCTTCTTCTGATCGAGTGCCGCGCCCATGTTGACGATGCGACGCGCCAACGCGAAGGGAGAGACATCTCTTTCGTTAAACTATGCTTGGAAATCTAGACATCCCTTGTCTAGTTCGAAGTGAAATTCCAATCGGACTAGATACCGATTAACACTTTCTGTCTGACTGACTGTCAGACTGATACTCTTGAAAATTTCTACTGTAATTAAACCTTGATCTGTCTTCTAAAATGGCGGTAATCATACTATCAACTCGTTCCAGAATGAAAAGACTGGATCATGCCATCGACCCTTCCATTCCTGAGAGTTTAGTCAAGGATCTCCCGAGGCCCTACGCGAGAAGGAACGTGCCGATCGAGCGCTTCTCAACCATAGAACAATGATTTCACCGCTTGTACCAACTTTCATCGAACAGAAAGTCGATAGCCCGAGCTCTAACGGAGTCCCAAGTTGGTAAAGGCCCAGCCGAGGTGGCGAATAGCACCTCCAGTCGAACTCATGACCGAGCCCCAATTTTTCGTTGGAGCATCTCGAACAAAAGTTTGCTCCAAACGGTGTGCCGTCGCGGCGTCGCGGCCGTTGTTATCGAACCGACGAAACGAGACGCCGCGACGCGCGGGTGTGTCTCGGTCCTTGTTGGATCGAGCTGCACTCGCGTCTGTTGCCGGTCGGAGCGTCGAGAGCGCGCATCATCGTTTTCTCGGATCCTGTCTCGCTTTTGCCCCTGGACTCGCCATCTTCCTCCGGTGGTGGCCAACGCGGCAACCGCTGGGAGAGGGAGATTTTGCCTCCAGGTCGTGGGGCGGGGGATTCCTGAGGGGGCACACCGTCGTGTTTTTCTCGTCTCTGTCCCTGGGCGTAGATCTAGCCTCAGCCTCTCTCCGTTCTGCTCGAGGACTGTGCTACGCTGGTGAACCGGGGCGCGGCTCCGCGCAGCTCTACCAAGAGCCATGGTGGAGAGGAGAGAGGAGAGAGGAGAGTGACCCGTAGCTGTGCGGCGGTCGGGAGAGGGCTGAGAGGGAGGGGAACGTTCGCAAAGTGTCCCTAAAACTTTTACAATCGCTCGGCTTGGCTCGCTCGCTCTCGCGTTCTCGCTAGGGCTATGCTTGATGGCGTATCTTCCAATGTGAGTTGCCCATAATACTAAGATGTACGGCTGCGCCGGTAGGGGTCCCGGCTTGGTCTCTCGCCTCACTTACTACCTTATAGTATAGCAAAGCCAAAGGCGTATAGCGCGCCGAACGTCGAACGTACGCCCGGTTCCATCGCGTTTGCCCATCAGTATTTCGCCGGTATTTTCGGTTTCTAGTCGCGAGGACTACCCTCGCCCTCGCCTACGGGGTTGCTTCCCTCGTTCGTCAGCCCTGGCGTGCAATCCAGCGCGCCGTTTCCCCCCCCAAGGAACACGGTCCCTTTCGCGAAGCACACACGCGCCGCTACCTGCACCGGGGGTGAATCTTCGTGGAAAATTTCGTGAGATCATCGAGTTCGGGGACGAGAGACGTGTCGCGTCAGTGGTGTGCCAGGGAGATCCTCGACGTTCCTCGGCGTCAGGCATGTCGAGTTACGGTCACGTGATTGCCCGGTATTACCGAAGACCGGTGGGTTCGTTACGTGCTGTTATGTGCGTGACGCGTCGTCGTCGTCGCTGTCGTCGTCGTCGGAGCAACGGGGAACTCGAGCTGCTCTCGGACCTCATGGTAAGCGCCTTGCAAACGATAACTGCGCTTCCAAACGTACTCGATCTTAGAGAGAACGGTGAACGTTCCACATTCCACCGTTCGCGGTGCGCGAATCTAGCCATTGACCGCGTTTACACGCTACGAGTTGTACCACCCACGAACGCTGGGGAGCATTAATTTTTGCCCTCCAGGAGAAAGTCATCAGAGACTCCTTGTGCCTCGGGTAGGCGCGCTGGAACTGGTGACTTTCTCCTGGAGGGCAAGAATTAGTGCTTCCTAGACAGGTCTCCCCGCGAGACTCGTTCCTCCGTCACGAGGTAGACGAAACAGAGAAATCGAAGTATTCGCGCATGAAACGACAGACGCTACGCTAATTTTCGGAATGAGACGTTTGCACTGGACGCGCATCGGTTGGCGTGTGGAACCATGCTTACGAGAGAGAGTGGGGGAAGGTGCCTAAGCCTCGAAGCTTCGTTTGGACATGCCTGGTCTGGATGAGTACATGGAGACCAGAGAAGAGCTAAAAGAGCCTTGTCGTCATTTAAAGAAACGTGGTATAACGAGTTAAATGGATTCTTGTCCTTCTAGGAGAAAGTCGTCAACCAAGGCTCGAGTTTTAATTGGAGCTGGTGATTTTCTCTTGGTTATCTCGAGAAACCCTTTGATCCCTTGCACAACTAGGGTCTCGACACGAGTAATCTTTGAACCACTTCTAGCTCGCTATGGCCCTAGGTGACCAAGTCCTAAGCCACCAAAACTGCATTCGTTACTCAATCTATTGTCTCAAAACATTTTTCAATGCTATCAACTCGAGTTCTTACCTATCCTTTCATTCGAAGGGAGAAATTCGAATAGTCCTTTCACCACTCCTGCAGGGCGCTACCTCCTTCATAGCATGATTAAACCCTTGCTGCGAATCTCGTGTTCCCGTTTGTTGGTCTCGGGGAATGCATGTCGGCGGATAAACAAACGTTGCCACCCAAATACTCAATTAGCGGGAGGATCTCGGGGAGCTTATTCCGCGGTCGTGGACGTTGCAGAAGACCACAACGCAGGAGGGGAACCTCGTGAATTCCTCGCGGAGCGGTGCACCGATCGGACGGTGCTCCGAGGTGGGGGCAGACTGTTATCGATTGGTCCAGCGGTCGTATCACTGCTGGCCACGCCCAATAGTCTCCACCGACGCCGAGATCCGTGCATCGGCGACCATGCGCCATGTGACTCGCGTGTGCACTCTCGCGATCCGCTGCAGGCGAAATAAACGCGCAGGTCGGGATTCCCCGCGTTATCGACCCCCTGGATGCAAAGTAGTCTTCTCGTAAATGTTTGGCAATGCCTTCGTCCACTCCTCCCCAACTGCCCGCCATCCCCAATCTGATTGGATCCTGCGTTCATACGACGCACGGCGGGGTACTCGCATCGAAAAGCTCGATCGAAATCATTTTATGACACGATAAGAGGATTATTTAGGGATGAAGAATATACTAAACCTGAAGAGTTGAAAACATTCGAACTAGACAAACTTATCTACGACAGTCAATTAGCTCTTCGAGGCAAATTCTCTTCCGTGCGTTGCTGAACTCGGTGAGAAACGGACGCTAATTCCGAATAGTAATCCCGGATCGGAACCTCCATGGTAGACTCAGAGGTACATGAACTCTCTCAAGGTGATTCTACAGTCGATGATCGTCTTGTTCTCAAACCGTTTCACGACCGAGTATTTTGATAAGATTGACGACGATGTTGCTTGAGCGCGAAGCCGTCGCCATCGTTGAACCATCTCTTTGGGTTCCAATGGCTCCTTTTTGCGATATATGTTGGAGATATTAAGTTCCGTTGCCTGAACCCTTCCGTCCTTCTTGTTTCTTCTCATAATGTTGGCCCGAGTGCTCCTAACTGTATACTCGAGCTATTATCGGTTTCAGATCTATGATAACATCGTATAAAAAGACATGGATCGCGAGTTGTATCGTCCATGAGTAATGGAAACATGACTGTGTTTTAGTAGGCAGGGAAATAGATTATTCGAGGTGTCCATAGGCTACTGAATCGCGATAAAATACACCTACGGCCGTTTAACTCTGATAAATGCGAATTCAACCACGCGTAGTCAGTGGGAATGATCCTTGCCGTCTAATTCATATGGAAATTTGCATCTCCGTTTGTTTCAACGCGTGCAAAGAATCTAGATAAAACGAAACGAGCAGGATGCGCAGCGAAAACAATGGCTCGTGGAACGAATACGACGTAAATCAAAGTCCTGGTAAACGGTGGCGACATTTAAATGCAGATCAAGAGGTGTTAAACGATAATGACATTTAAACGCGTTAAATTACACGGTGAACGCGAAATAAACAATCGCGTTTATGACATTTCGAGCTGTATCTATAGATGTATTTCGATTGACCAGCCTTTGCCAACCATTTTTACATAAGAAAAGTTTTAATATAGATAAGCTCAGTGAAAAGTGGTCCACGTTCCAAATATACTTTATTCGCTTCATTTTATCTTTCCAATCGCCATAGTCCGAATTTTTCGTTTATCCCGATAAATTTCGACCAAATCCTCGACATTGCATCCCGAATTTATTGAACAATCGTTTATTATTTCACAGTTGAAGCTCCTCGATGGCGAATCGTTTTATGTAAATTCAGATTTTTTCGAACGTTTAAAAATTTTACAGCAGCAAGAATATAGTCGCTATAAAAAATGTTGTTTATAGAGGCTTCCGTGGCCGCGACGCGATAAACAGAATCGCAAATTATTCGCTGCCGACTCTTTCCCCCCGTACGTTTTCGAAGAAAATTGTTTCCTCGAGAACCTGTTTCTTAATCTCGAGTTATGTTCGTTTCAGATCCGACCAACAGTTTCCCTTCGGCCGCGACGCCATACCGTACTTTCTCTTTTCCTCCCCTTGTCTCGTCCATTTCGGGGGTTGCAGGCACTCGTAATACAGTCCGATTTTTTTTCATGTACGTCTGGCGTGCAGCTGAATCCTCCGAAGAGAAAGTAGGTTATGTTTTCAATTTCGACCTGGGTTTTTATATGTAGCAATCCTTCCGAGGGTTGCACGCCGAATACCGTCGGGAACAATGGACGCCCTAGACTTTCTCTTTCAGTTTTCCACGAATTTAAAGTCGCGTTGCACTTTCATTGAGATTTAAAAGAAACGCATAAATTTTCTTGGCTTCAAATGTCTGTTTAGAGACTTCCAGTACGAAAGGGTTGCTTACGTTGGAGTACTTTCGATATTTTCTCAAATTTAACGCTTACAGGGTCCCTTGTACTTTGCAATTCAAGTACAAACACTGAAAGATAAAGTAAAATTCATGGATCATAGTGTTACCAATAACTGAAATGAGCGGCAGTGTTCTCGAAAGCAATGGCTGTCGTGGCAAATGCAATTTTGTCACAGGGCAACCGCGTTGTTGCGGAACAACCGCTTCTTATCGCGATTGAAAGTAGCATTGAAATCGCCAGGCAGTGTTTTTAAGGCCGTCGTGGCCTTTTCCGTTGCAATAGCGAGTCCCATCGTGTTTCTCGTTGGACAAAGTAACAATGGAGGCGTGTACCAACCCCCGTCCTGGAGATATCGACGGTAATAACGTAGAACGATTTGCATCAAAGATCGCGCATGACAACAGGTTTATAACGCGTATGAAGCAATCAGGATTTTATGCTCTTATCGTGTAATTTACATCGTACGCAAATCACGGGTTTTACGAGACGACGTTCTATGGTTTCTCTCTACGATCGCTTTTTCATCCGGGGGCTGCACGAAGGAGAATGAAAAGTTTCTAAGAATATCCTTCGATTCGATCTCGAACGATCGCCTCGAGTTGACTTTCCTGGAAAATGGCGCTCTCCTCCAGACGTGGATGGAATATTAATAGATTAAAATTCGTTATTAACGTCGAATTAAAAATACTCACGGTAGAATATCTGAAAGCTCTCGAACACCGCCATTTGCTTTTCCTCGAGAAGAGTTCTTGTTTTGTTTACTAACGAAAATACATCCGAAATTTGGCACGTCGCCAGGAGACCAATTTCCCCATCCACGCAATTACGACACGCTAGATTGTTTATTGGAATGCTTGTTCTAGCAATTTCGGAACGAATTTGCATAAATTCATGGTACAATAATATGACAAGCGTGTTCACTCTCTCAGTTCCATTTAAATGTTCCAAACAGTTGTCTCTGCTTTCTCCGATGTCTGAATATCGGGCTATGATATCCAATACGTACGTAATTTTTATTAAAATTTCCTTACGTGGATCGTTGTACGCTGTAAAATATTACAAAACCACGATTATTCGAATACCGTGTTTCCCAATTAATTCAGATAATCGGAATTTTACTGTCGTTAGTATGTCGAGGTAAACACGTGCGCCCGAAGCCAAATATGTGCCTTTCAATTAACACTTTGACGGCCACTGTCACATGTTGGTATGCGACGTTTCACTTTCTCGGTTGGCACGCTAAGTTATGCGGCGTGTATATGTTCTCGGTGCACCGAAGACCCCAAGGAGTGACATAATCAGTCATTTAACGTAAACGTTATGCAAACTACGCAACTATATTCGCAACGAAGTATAATATTCAAAGTATAAAGATCTTAATGATCGTAAGTCGTTAATAACAGGAAATTTTACGAGGAAATTTATTAGAATATTGATGCGGAAAAAGAAGCACAATATCTACAAGACACACATTAAACAATTTGTAAAAAGATATACTCAAGCTTGAGAATAAAATCCGATAATTACGCGTGCTGTAGGGGCCTGCAGCGACCCCAATCACACGAGAAAGGTTTAATTTCAATTCGTGGACGCTGAGCGGAATAAAGAAGCCCTAGCTTGGGTTCTCAGAAATATTCGATTGATCATCCCCGACGTCCGGTGGCGTCGAGAAACGATAATCTTTCCTAGTATGCTTAATAGACAGAAAAAAGGAGGCATCTACGTGAACGCCCATTCGCCGCCATTGGTTCGTAACCTTTCGTGCCTGTGACCGTCGGCAACGTGACGCGAATGCTCGATACACGAATAAGCTTCACCTTCTTCGACGATGCTGCCGCTGTGCTCTTTTCATTTTTCGTGCAGTGCGCATGGGTATACCTGGAAGGAAGTACGCCGACAGTCGGAGCCAAGTGCGTAAAAGGGGGTTGCATCGGGCGAGCGGGATGCGCCACGAGCGCAGTGGAAACCTTGGGAGGAGAAGAAGAAGTTATATCCAGTGTCCGTGTTGTCCTCGGCTTCGATCGCGCGCCACCATCATGTCGAGGTGGGAACGTCAGCCATCGAGTGGTTTCCTTGGAGAAAAATGTCGCCTTGTACCTTCCTCGCCTCCGAACACCTGAAGCAACACGCAGGAACCTCGATGCTGGGGAGGGTGGCAATAACGTAACTTCGATTATGATTCGTTAATGGGACCAGAAGAACGAGCATTTGGAACTCGAGTTATTAGAAAGATTCGGTGTTGTATATCTAGTTAATCATAAATCTCAAATATCGAAATGGAAGTGCATTCCTTAGAAGGGACCTCGATACTTGTGACAACAACGATCCAGCTTGATTGAGGGCTGGACCAAGGGTGAAGAGGAGTTCAATGATCGATGGAGACATAGGTCAGGTTCTATCGTCGACAGACGGAATTATCTTGCCGTTATTGCTGCTTGAACCTAATCGAATCTCGGTTTGATACCTCCATATGATCACAATGGACCACGCGATAGCCAGTATGGCCTCTGAGAGTCCGCTAATAAGAGGCGATAGTGGTCGTGCACATGGACGTTGATCCACCAACGAGTGTCGAGCGTGAGGAGGTGATTAACACGTTTGCTACCACGTGTCGCATACAGTGGGTGGGAAAAATAATCAGAACACCTGTATACATATGTGGACTACGTTCATTGGCATTTACACCCCTACTGTGAATTACATCTTCTTAGAAAATATACAGTGGGAATTGCTGTAGACGCAGGGTGGTTTTCAGCGGTTTTTCAGCTGAGTGCTGGTAACAAAGAGGGGCTACTAAAGTAAGGGACTACTTCCATGACTGGAAGAAGAAAAACACTATACGTATACTTTGAATTACATCTTCTTAGGAAACATACGGTGGGAATTGCTGTAGACTCAGGGTGGTTTCTAGCGGTTTTTCAGCTGAGTGGTGGTAGCAAAGAGGGGCTATTAAAGTAAGGGACTACTGTATATACGAGTCGGTACGAGTGGAAGAAGAAACAGTATAGGTATACTTCGGAGGATTCCAAGCATGTCGAGCCACCCTCTTTCTTAGATGGCCGACGTTGTCGCCGCGACAGTTCACTCGTCGGGCTCTCACGGCACATCCATCTCCTGTGGCAGGGCGCAACGGCCAGGAAGAGGACGAACCCAAGGCGGGGAGAGAGAGAAATGGTCGTGTGACGTTTGCAGGGGTCAGCCACGGAGATGGGGCGCAAGCGCAGTTATACTCGTGAGCCTCGCGGAGCACATGGTCGCCCCGACTCCTATTCCGCGGTCCTCCTGGCTTCCTATCTTTCGTTCGGGGTTGAAACGTCTAAATAATCACGATGCTCCAACGGACCCAGTGTTTGTCTATTCTTATCTCTTCGTGGAAGAAGAACATTAGCGGTTTTAAGACAGTTGACGATCGGGGAGGGTAAGAGGGAATCAAAGTGGGCTACGCGATTATTTATATTCATACAAGTGGTGCAAACGTGTGGGGGTAAATTATACCGTATTCTGATGCATAGGTAGGGTGAACTGAAAGAGATTGAAGTGGTGAACACATTTGTTTATAATGTGCAATTTTGTGGGGGTTGAAGCAAGCGGTTTCAATCTCAGGCACTGTGTTTGAACAGACATTTCCTAGAACTAAAAACATTTATACCATGCTGAAAATAGTTGTCGAGTCCCCCTCTGATAAACAAATGTCTCGAAGAGACCGTAGCGGTTACTGCTTGGGGATTGATAAGCTTGATATGTTTCGAAACGAACACTAGACCCCACCACTCGCACCGGATACACCCCAGAAACGATAACGCGCTCAAAGAGACTCGTGTGCCGATGGACGACACCTGTTTCCAAAGTGGAGAACGCGCGAATACGCGTGCATTTAAACGCCAAGTGTTCGTGGAAGGCTCGACGAAGAAGAAGACGAAGAGAAGATAAACGACAAGTGAATGTTCGGTGCATACGGGAGATCGGTGTTGTGAATGTTGTAAATATAGGTCGTTAATGGAGTTGCTCGAGTGCGAGGGAAAATAAACGAAACCGCAGACGTCTTATACTCGTCCCTTTTAGAGGAACCTCTTTCAGGGACGATCTATTATACTCTGTGTTCGTGTCTATAGGGGATCTGTAGGATAAATCTAGAGTATGAAAAATTTCAAGCGAGAGCACCTCAAGCTACAAAAGTATTAACTACAGAACTGTTTGCATATGGAATAGAAGAATTGGATTACGTTGAATATTATTTCGAGCAAGGGAATCACAAGATGCGACGAAGAAAAGCCATTAATAAACAGAAACAATTGTCGTGGAGAAGAGCATGATGCCACGAGAAGGGAGTGACTGTTGTGAGAGCTGCATAGCGGACGTCCTTGACCTAGGTCGAAAAAATCATCGATGGCTGCCTTGGGTTGGTCGCGTTCGTCGATGATCGCCATTGTTCCTTGGTACAATTCATGGGCGAAGTCTGGGACGTCGAAGAGGCCGCGACACGGGAGTGGTCTATTGTTAGACGATAGCGTGCTGGTTATAATAGAGTGCAGCGTCCGCTGAGGGATCGGAGTTCATCGATCGCTGCCAGGAGTGAGTACCCTGTTTTATAACCGCTGACCTTTTAATAATTGTTACAAAGTCATGTTTGCGGCTTTATTTACGTATATTATACATTGATCGAATGCCGTTTCCTTGTTTTTCACTGAATCATTTATGCATTTATTCATTCACGTGGGATACAGCCATTGATATCGCTGGCGAGATAAACGTTCTTGATTATGGAGACATTTCGACAATCTTCGTTTTAAACGATAATAGTACTTTGATATCGTTTTTTTGTTCCTATTTTTTGCAGTAGATACGAGAAACAAACACCTACTAGGTGTATTTATTGAAATATCGATTGTCTGACCACAGACGGAATATTCCACTTAATTCAGCGTCAGACACGCTTAGCTTCACCGAGGATGGATTACTCCGATTGAAATAAATACAAATTCAAACAGATATCGACTCGTAACATCTGGCGATCCTTTTAAGAAGTATCTTACGGAAGTAACAATTATATATATTATATTATATAAATAAAATTCGGTCTCATGCGCTCTAACTAACTGATGCACGACGAAGAAATGTATATGCTCAATCGAAATCCCAAAAATGCTTCCATTTAAAAACTCGAAGGTCGGGTGAGGGGTGGAAAAAATACAACATGGAGGTTCGTGGAGACTATGTTCCCCTTGAAACCCCACGCGGTTGTTTGTACGCGGCGGGAGGGTAGAAAAACAGGGAGAAAATGGAGTTGCTCTGCAAGATGAAGCTTGGTTCATAGGGCGTAGTCCAGGGGGCATTCTCGGTCTAAGGGTTTCCCAGGAGCGTCCATGGGTCGCGACGGATCCCCGCGTCTCGCCTTTTACGATTTAAGGGCGAAAGACGACCGTGGCGGGGTTTCGAATGCGAGGTGTAACTGTCAGTAGCGCGATAAAACTTTTAACGCCTTCGCATCCAATAAGCGTATAGTCCATCGAGTTTTACATTGGGCGGTGGCTCGCGGCCATTACTCCGTAACGGGACAACGTTGAACGCTGATTGGCTGCGAGAAGCATCATGGCCGCTCGCTGTCCAGGATTATCCCCACCACTTCGACCCTAACCACCGATTTCCGTCCCTCCAGACCTAACCTCGCTATCCTTGTTTATGTTAAATCTTTCCAGGGTAAAGAAATAGGTAGCCAGGCAGGGCTTTTCTCCTCGTCTATCCCCCATTTGCTGGGGAATCTCCCTGGGATGACATTTTTAGGCGCGTCAAGTTTGAATTACTATTACTTTTTTATCAGAATGACAGACTAATCAGCACACGTGTATTTCCTAGTAATTAGTGTGTATCGTTTTTATTTTTCAGTAGTTTATACAGAGTTTTCAAATAACCATTGCGTTGCTCGTAAAATTTAAACAAACATAGAATTCTTAAATCATCGATTTATTTTTTAAATGCTTATTGCAAGAGGAATGTAAATTTGTAAGAGTATTTTTTTTCGTTGTATACTGACTGATTGAAACTGTTGTTTTTTTCTAAGTAGCTTTTCAGTTAATTGGACGCTGAATCGTTAAGAGTTTGGCGCCAATGGAAACCCGAGTTTGATTAATGCAGTTTCGAATAGGGGACCGTGCCGGTCGATAACTTTGACCGCGTCCTACTGTACCGATCCTATAAACATCCGCGCGTCCTATGCGTGTTCGTGCAACGCACACCAGTGCGATCCTTCGTTTACAACCGCGTCCTTTATGCAGGGCGTACATTTCTATGCTTTAAGATAATTAAACAACAAACGCATATTATTGTACGAATTGTTTTACACGTTTTACATTTATCACTTACAAGGACGATAGTGTATTCGCTCTAGAAGAGTATCAGCATAAGTAAACTGACAAAATGATGCAAGACAAATTGAAATAAATCAGCCTCGAGTATTGGTGCGAGGTGGGCCTTTGTAAATAAATAAAACTCGGGGAGCCACCAGACAAAAACGGCTGAGAAACACTGAGCAACGCGATATTACCCCAGCTTAAACGTATCCTCGTCGGTTATCAAGCCGCGAATAAAAATTTTAATCTAAACAAGAAGTTGCTAATAACGAGGAAAAATAAACTTCAGCGAGATACCGCGATGCTTGGAGGGAACAAAACAAGCCTCAATTTCGCCGCGACTACGATGGAAGCATTGGCGCCAGCGTAGATACACATCGTGTAAAGGAAGCAAGGGCTTACTAGCAGAAGAGAGGAGGGGGAAACTCAATTTTACTAAAATCCTCCGGTATGCATACCAAGGCGATGCAACGTCACCTTTTACCGAATCGTCTCTGGTTACACCAGTGCTTCTCAATAAGTATGTCGAAAGCAAACATTTCTTTAAAATTGTATACCCAGTGGTCGATTCTTACTACTTATTTATGTGAACGAACGACTAAGTGGTAATTAGAATTAAATGTAAAACGGCTGCTGTTACAAACATTTAATCAGAAATTGCAAGTTATTGTTGCAAGGGTTTTTATTCAATTCATGAGATTGTTTGAGTTTCAATGATAAATAAAAACTAAAACAGGAACGGATATAGGAACATTTTACTCTATATATACTCCTCTGTAAAAAAAACATAATTAGCCGTTTTCTGAAGCGTGCGTTCGAAATGGTTGGGAAGCACTGGGTTACACAAACTCGCCCCGGCGTCATCCACCGCGTCGAAGACTGAGTGGCGCATGCATGCCTAGCAAGGTGTATTGCATATGTAGCACACATCCTTTCTACACACGTACGCACGTATACCTACGTGGATCGACGTTCACCGGTACATTCGATACACAAAGTAACGCCAGGGAGTTTATATAGGTAGGTTTTGTCGTGGCGCCATAACTAGAGATACGATGGTGTGCATAGGATGCAAACCCATAAACCCCCACCGTGGTGGTTCTTCTCCTGGCTTGTTCAGACAGAGTTACCTGTACCTAGGATCGAAACGACAGCACCACCTACGGCAGCAACACCTTCGACGAAAGCGACGTAGGTTGGAGCGTCGTCGTCGACGCCGGCGCCAATGAACAGGGCTCCAGCGGTCGGTGGACTTTCGATTATATCATGAGCTACATATTTCATCGGGAGAACGCGACGACCGCGAAAACGCGCGTCGATCTGGCTCTGCGACGTCGTCCTGTGCCGGAGAAAAGTATCTCGAAGTATCCGGTTAGGCCATTCAACCCCTTCGCGCCCAGAGTATCCTCGATAACTCTCCGGCTTCAGTCTCAGGCAATTTATATTGATATTGAAATATTTGCGTGTATTTTATTTTTGTGTGGATTAGTACAGTTGGTAGAGTTGTTGTAAATAAAGGTTTGATTTTATTGCTATTCAAGTGGACAGGTGGTTAAATAAACATTTTAGATTCTCAGATTAAGGTTCGAATCGCCTAGACAGAATGATATAAACGTATACTTTATGAGACGAGTTTCTGTAGGCAGCATACTTGTCCCCTTGTCGCGTTCTATTTATATTTTTTTTCTGTACTATGTCATGTAATTTACATCTCCAGATCAACTCCATAAAATACAGAATAGGGAAAACTGTTTAAAGTTCTGCATAAATCAAACAGTTGATGCAAAGTGAACGTAATCGATTTGTTTGCAATTTTATTGTACTCGGCACGTGTACGAAAAAAGAAATAGTCTCAACATCAGAGCGCTGGGGTACGAAGGGGTTGAAGCGTCGACGGAGTGGACGCACGCGTGATTAGGCGCGCGCGCAAGATTAATCTCGGGGTGTAATCAACCGCGTGATTTGTGATCCGTTCCGTCATAGCGTATCGGGGATACGAGGCCGTTCTTTGACGATCCCGCGCGTATATGTACGCGAGGACAGAAGAGGAGGAACTGTGAACAGTTGAAGCCGCGACACGCGATTGGGTCGATCGCGAGGATTCGTTAAAGATCCACCGTCGGACCGTAGGCAGAGTTAGGCAGTGGTTACTTAGTGATTACGCTTGCGATGATCATTCACGATTGCTAGGTTGACCGATAATAATAAACTGAATGTATAATTCTTAATCGATCATGTTTAAACTTGCATAGCTGATAGTTTCTGATTAATGAATAATTATGAGTAGTAACTATTTAGTAATGAAAATCATAGTTTGCGCAATTTTATCTGTATTCTTATTCGCGTAGATTTCGCTTAAAAGTATAGCCAAGCAAAGATACGTATCGTGTCAAGCACGTTCGGCTATCTCGTCCCTCATCATCCAAGTAATTATAGAATTGCTCCAGACGCGAGAGTTTACACCAGAGAGGACACTACTCGCGCTCTCCGTGTATTTAATGTGGCGTGAGCGTCACTCGAGCGTGAATGTTCCTCGAGCGCTCTACTGGGAATCAACGACAAAGTAACGCTGCCCGCGGATAATTCGTCTGCGACCTCTATCGCGTAAGCCGTGCGATCGCGAGTGAGTGTGCTTGTCGACGCGCATGCGTCGAACGTTAATATGGCGTCCTCTCCGAAGCGTAGCAACGTGCGTGTTATACGGCCACGTGACCGGCTTAATTGTCCAGGTGAACGATGCACCACGTTTATTGGAATTTTCTGTCAGCTACCACGCACAGGTCAGTACAACAGCTTCGTCTCACCATCGATCCGCTCACGCCCTTTCGGGCTTTCTCCTATCGACGATAATGCCACGCCAGACGTGCACGATAAGCATATCCTGTTTCTTTCCATGTTAAGGTTATATTTCCATCTCATAGATAATACAGTTCTTTCGAACGATAAATAGCATTACACGTAGCGTCGTTTAAGCTCCGTTCTCACGTGACAATAAAGCGTCGACTGTCAATCCCATAACATTAAACCTCTCGTTGCTAGGCCGTGACGAGATAAATTTCCCATTGACGCACAAACCTGTCTGTCAATCGTATTGTCATCGCGACGGAGCAGACAGGGGTATTTTTATTCCGCGTAAATCACGACTCATGATAAAATACCACGTGTTAATTACGTTTAATGCCGTGTCGTAAATTGAGTCACGGCAATAAAAGTCGCGACTTCACGTGTCACGTAAAAACGGAGCTTGAGGCGTACGCCAGACGGGCGATGCGTGAAATGCGTGTTCGAGTCACGTAACCATTTTAGTCAGCATTTTCTCTTCAATGTCACGCGGGTGTTTTCACAGTGATCGAGATGGCACCTTGAATAGTGAGCAGCACACATGAGCGGCGGTTGATCGAGCCCGATCGAGTGCCGAGCGAGCTTCCGTCATTTGTCAGTCGTTTGTTAAACGCAGCCGAGACAATGTCGTGCGAGTGAAACGCCAGTTTAACGAGCTCTGGCTCACAGCTGAGAGAGCACGCTAGTTAAGAGGATTTCCTGACGATGGCGCGACGAGACAAAGTGGGTGAGATTTCATTCGATAATTATTAACCAATACTTATACTGCATAGAATATAGATAATTATGATATTTGAATATATCGCAAGGAATAGAGCTTCGAGTAATTCTAGATAAGAGCAACTTCATAATATTGGAATTTCTGTATCTGACGAGCTCTTTGCTATTTGGAAACCGAACCTAACCAATCCAGTTTGTTCATAGTATATGCATAAATAAGTTCTTGAAAGACATTCTGCTAATACTTTTAAATCATGCTAGGCTGGAATACTGATATCTGTATATGTTCTTCGAATAATTTCCCAAACTCTTGTCTTTATAAAATCATGCAAAGGTAATGTCTGAGGTTTAGTTGCGATTTTTCCCCACCTAAAGCTATTTGCAACACGCGCAACGTATCAGATTCCACGGTGAAAAGCAGCAGGGGGACGGTACGCGTTGAAGAGTTTCTTTCTAGCAAAGTATCTTCGTTAAGCCCAATCAGAGGCCCGACACTGGGCACGTTTACCAGAACTATTCATAACCTACGTGGCTATTACATTTTACGATTGTACGCCTTTACATTTGATTTATCATTGTCCACATACGGGTAATTACGGTCTCCCGCTGATCGTTTGATTTATCGCGATGGTACAATTAACCATGTATCCGGAGAGATTTATGCCGCCGAGTGTCATACGCGCCGCTCGCGTACCAACGTTGTACCAAGCTGACATTCAGGGCCACTTGTCACGTAAAATAAAGTTCGAGTAATGTTTTCTTTCTTTCTCGTGTTTCTTGTATTTTTGTTTTTGTTGTTTTCACCGTGAACCTCGCGATCGCCCGGAGAAATGAGCACCCCGGCGGCTTTCATTTCGTCTTACGCGTTTTTGCTTTTCCCCGCAGCCTCGTGGCACTCGGTTGGGTATCTCCGGGACAGCATCTCGTTACGGCTCGCAATTTCTACGAGAAAAAAAAAACATACATGCAAACCCGCGGCGACGTTGCGATTTCATTAACCCGCTTGGTTGTATACGACGCGGACGGACTATTCTGGAGCGCGCGCGTGGACTACAATTAAACCGTGCACCAATTTATCGTCGAATCTCGCGTCAACGCTGGTAGCTTTTATTTGGACAGGTGCAAAGACCAAGATGACAAGATACGGACTTTACGACACTTCGGAGATCGTAACCGGTACAATTTATAATATATATCAGGTTGTCTCGAAATTTCATGCGCGATGTTGTCGTTATTACAAGGTCCAGTTTATTAGTTTCGATATCAGAGACGGGAGCCACGGTAAAGGTGGAAGACGGACAGGTAGAATACATTAACATCTTTCGAATCGTATGGTGCTCGCGGAAGTATTCGAGATACGTCTGCAGGGGCGGGTTTACTGAGGAGTTAATGAAGCTTCGGGCTTTCATGTTAAAAGAGCCTTGGACACTCCTGACTTGTTCATTTTTTATTTACTTAATATTCAGAAGTAGGAGGTAAATGTTTCTTGTTCTGAAAAATTGGAGTGCATCGTGCCAATAACCTCTTAATTTTACTTAGAACCTACTAAGATAGAGTAATGGTAGTCGATAGGCAGGAGTCAACGTTCATAGGGATATAATGGAACGGATGCTCGATGAAGCTTACGTGATGGAAATTTAAAATGAAATTCATCCTCTCCTCTTCTTCGTTTTCGAATCCAGCCTAGGGGGAACGTCCGTCGCGCTAAAAACAGATACCAACTGAATCTTAGTATACACATGGTTGCGAGATTGTAGTCGAAACAAAATATTAACAAAATATATCAGGACTTACCTTGGTAGGAGATAAGACGATCATGCGTCGTTCCACGCGGTAAATAGCCATGAAACAGACATCCCACGACAAAGTAGCTCTAACAAAGAGGACTTGGCGAGATCTTAACGCGGATCAGTCTTCGTATTTGCCCGTATTTTTGGCCGAAACAGACCTGTAGCGACGCGAAACGTTTGTTCGTCACCCTTTGAAACGGGGTGCCTGGATAAAGATCTGTCGACTGTGCCTTCTGGTCTAGTTTCTCGTCGATGCGGCATACCTCGAGCTCGCTACCGACGAGGTATGCGGGCGGAGAGAGAGGCGAGTTTTGATAGCCAGACGATTTTAGACGGTACAATGTCCTCGTCGCATAATCCCAACGCAAACCGCAGCCACGGTCTCGCTGCGAAATATTTTGCCAGGGCGCAGAATAAACTTCAGCTTTAGCCGCAGCGTTGCCGCAGTGGGCTGCTCTCTAGGTGCCATTTCGTCGTGGTCTGTGTTGCACCGTTTTCGTCCGTGCCATACACCTGCGTTTTCTCATTCGCTGCTTCGACCACGCTCGTCACGCGTCCAACATTCGATCTTTCGCCATGGCCGGCGCGTATTCGTCTTTTATTGCGACCGTCAGGCTCCCTGGGAGAAATTACATCGGCCACGGGTATGCATTAGGTGTAGGAAAGAGTCCCGTGCTTTTATTAGGTGTGCACCTTGGGCAATTCAGGATTTTAACTAAAGTAAACAGTAAAGGAAACAGTCAGTTTCATAAATAATCGCACCCTCTGTGTCTATCGAAGAAATTTGTTTAAATTAAATGATAGGTTTGATGTCTTCAAATAAATGTTTCATTATACATACGAATGAAATCTTTCATTATAAATACTTTTAATGAAAAATTTATTCAGAAACATTAATTCTATAATTTAATTTAGACAAATTTCTTCAATAGATATTGAAGGTACGAATACTTATGGGATTGACTTTATGTTACGAATACTATATCGCAAAATCTTGATAAAATCGAGGAGTTTGCTACGTATCGTATAAGACCCGTGTTCTGGAAGGGGCTGTAATCTTGAGAAGCGAAGATGCTCGACGCCTAAACAAATTAAAGTATTTATCAGCTGGATCGACACGATGAAATACTGCTGGAATAAAATCGTCGATTTAGTGGGCTCGTTCGGTTAAGCCGTTAACGTGAGATAATGAAGGTACGGCTAGCGGAAGGTGGGTTCTTAATTATAGAATAATTGAAAGACGAGAACGTTCAGGGTGTACGCGTAATTGGGTCCGAGGGGAATCGAGTTTTGCCGGGTATCGTTGAAGTCAATTGTGCTCGCGATAAGCTTTCCTACTTTATAGAGTCCTGGGGATGATTTATCCTTGCACGACCGTTTGGTAGTTAATAACTTGCCACGCGATGGACTTACGAGGGCTCGATGTAGGTACTTGCTTGATGTATACGGCCAGGAAGGATTCACTTCCGAGAGTTTATTAACTGTTTCGCCATGATTTGGTCAGCGATGAATTTCAAATCCGGCTCCGGACATGTTGGAACTGGCGTAGAAACTGGACCTCTCGCCTTGAAAAATGGGTATTGTAAATGTGCATAAATGTTTTCACATAAATACGGTATGGTGTAGGTGTCCGTGTTATAAATCATTCTTCGAACGAGTCATTCATACTTCGAAAGGCCTTGGCAATAGAAAAGAAACAATCAGAGGTATTCATGGAAGGTCGTAAAATATAAGTATGTTCAACCGGGTAGTATGTAGCCAGACGATTTACTCTGCATGACCGACACGTCGTGTCCCTTACCGCCATTACCACCTCCGCCACGAATCCCTGCTGCCGTTGTATTGAGAAGGAGGCACAAAGTTTTATCGTAGAAGTTACGTTGAATTAAAAAAATCAACGGGATTTTTTTTTATTGCATTGTTTGAAATCTAATCAATTCTATTTAGAGTTCACTTCGCCTGCACTTTCGACAATCTTCCAATACTTGGCTGGTAGTCGGCTCGCTTGTTTTTACTTGGCAGCTGTTGGATATTCGTGTTCGATAAACATCAGAGTATTCGACACGGAATATTATGTCGAGCTGTTCATAACGCAGGAATTTCTACGGGGAATCGATGAAAAATATTAACAGTACCTCGACGAGATGGTATATAGAGACTGGTTTACCTGAGCGAAACGGTGGTGGAAAAAAATTTTTTTTCAGCGGTCAGACCCGCTCGAGTTGCGTCCTTCTTGAAGAGTATCCTAGAAGCAAGAGGAAAAGAAAATCAACCCTTTTTTTTAATACCTCGGCTAACCATTTTAACGCCGAAGGATACCGTTGGCCTACCCGACGATTCTGCTAGATTGCTTTCCTGTTAGAAACGAGATCACGGTCGTCTTTCGTGAAACTAAACCGTCGGAAACCACCGTACGATCGGGAATTTCATGTTTTTCGTTTCTTGGAAACGGCTGCAAAGTATCTGAAAAAAGACTGGAAAACACTATGCCTCGAGAGTTTAGTCGATCGTAACGTTATGAATGGATGAGGACGGTGTCGCTTTAATTCTTGACTCTTCCGTTTTGCGGCCTACATATGCATGAGCGATCATTACGGACGATTATCTACACCTGCGCGGCGAGGAGTTTGCGCTTCTCTAGAATTATTTCATACAAAAGATAATTGGTTCGCGGAAGGTTGATCCGAGGGCCTGAGAACAGAGTCTGTAGGGCAAACTCTGCTTGGTGCAAATTTCCGAAATTTTCGGATATAAATTAAATACAAATTTTTGCGGCTTTAAAGCGAAAACAAATTTGCCCTTTATTAGCGAACACTGTTTTCAGAGAAACTATATAGTCACTGATAAGCATCTCAGAGTGAACGTGGAATTTTATACCGTACTTAAACAAAGGAAAAATATATATAAATCCTGGGACATTCTGTACATATTCACCACGAGTTCTGTCTCGCGGGCACTCCCTCTGCAATAATTTAACACCAATTTCTCGGACCCGGCTAGGCGAAAATAACGCTCGTAGACTAGAGTAAGACCAGTATACTCGGAAGATGAGATCGTCCTGACACAAGGGATTATTTAGTGGAGCTTTAATCGAGCCATGGCAGCGACACTGTGCGCAAACCGCCTGGACCAATGGCAGGCGAGAAGCATAGAAGAGCTGCGAGTCGTCGTCGAACCCAAGGGGCATCTAGGTGTCCCTCCTCGTTTGAGGAATCCAAGTTGGATAATCCAACCAACTGGTCGCCGAGCCTCGAGTCCGCTTGAAAACGCGCCAAGCGATATCGTAAAGAGGATTCTTTACGCTGATTCGCGGCCGATCGCCGCGGTAGTCACATGCGTTCTGGCCGTTTATGCGTCCACTGGCTCCCCGTCCAGCTGTTGATCACCATTTTCGCCCGTACTTCCCCTCATTATTTTTAGCAATGTCCAACTTGTTGCAATGTTAGCGTCGCGAAACGACGCCACGAATTGACGATGTTTTCGGGTTCGTATCTCGCGTCGGGACGCGGGAGCCTCGACCCTTTGATTTTATCGTCTTCTTTTTTTCGTCTTTCTTCGCGCCCTACCCACGATGATACTTCACAGGGTGCGCTAAAACCAGCGGTCCAAGCTTTGAGGAAAAACTCTTTATCGTTCAATTCTTTAACGCGTTCATCGCTACGTCACACACGTGTAGATGTCAGGACTTAACAAATCGTTAAACGTTAGATTCTGTAGGTCCCTTCTGTAAATTTGATTCTCCTAGGAATGTTCGCAAATATTCTCGTGGCGATCAACGTGTCAATTACAGTTCCTATTGTTGTCCGAAAAATATCGCAGTATCGCGCCCCCCATTCCCAAGAATAAGTCAAACAAGAACACGAATCGTAGGGTGCCCCGGATTGGTCGCGTAAGAAAAGCAGATGATTGTGGATCCGAGGATCGTGGGTTCGAATCTCCGTGCCTTATTTTTCGTAGAGACTCCTACAGTATCGAAGAGCCTCGTGTTTCCAAATTACGTATTGTGAAATTTCAACGGAAACGCACTCAGTAATCCTACGAAACTTTTGGTCATCATCAAAGAAGCCCTAAGAATTAACGTAGGAAAAAAAGAAGATGCAAATTTTCCCCGCGAACCCTCTGACAACCCCGCGCCAGGGTCTTTCGTCACAGTGGGCCCCGCCATTTCGGGCTGAAACAAGGAAAAGCCGCATTCCACTCCAGTGAGCGGAAAGTCGAACGGCCTCTTGCAAGTTTTCTCATCAGGAACGGGTTTCGTTTGCGAAATTTTATTCGCCTCCAACGAGACGTAAAGCGTATTACATTGTTGACGCGAAGATTGGCTACGTAAAACCTGAGGACGTCGAAGAGGCGGTTCGGGGGACGGGTAGCGGAAGACGAGGAGACCGAGCAAGAATGTCGTCGACGAATTTCCAGAGAGAAACGTCGGACGAGAACGGGGATGTGTGCGCGACGCTCTCGTGTGTTTCGCCACCGGCGACGTGTACACCGTCGTGGGTTTATGTACAGCGGCCATGTAACCCTGCGAAGGGTTTAGGGATACATACACACGTATATATCCATGCGTCTATCTCGATGGCGACGTTGGGGAAGTCTCATTAGACTGAAGTCCCGTGGAACGAGCCAAGGAAACTTGAAGCGTCCGAGGATATTCGGAGGAAGACATGAAAACTTGGAGAGATTGTGAAAATGCAAGAATTTCACCGCGCCAAGAGCGACGAAGAGGGGATCGCGATAACCAGAGAGGGCCGAGGGTGAACGAACGTTAAGAGGGACGTAGAGATAAAAGGCAAGAGTAGAAGATATCCCTCGCGGAATCAGCGGAGATTCTCGCCGGCTGCAGTCTTACCGTAACTTCCCTCGGACGTATTTTATACTATCTTTAAACGCTCATTACCTTTTACACTGTTGAGAGTACGTGTTCGGGAGGAGTTTGCATCGAGCGACACAGCCGCGACGATTCAATTATTACTCGTCGGCTCTGGCGAAACTAAAAGGTAAAAAGAGCTAACAAGAGGACACGGACCCTCGCGCGTTTCATCTTCCGATAGGCAGCAGCGAAAACAAAAGGAACGAAGCGTCCGAGCGGAATGGCGCGCAAGCTAATTTCGAGCCGAGCGAATTTTTCCGTTAGCCCGGGGTATATCGATCGGGTCCCCATAAGGGCATGGAGTCGTGATAAAATTTGGAATCCTCTGGTCTGGGAGTAGGATTCGAGAAACACGTCAGATGGTCTGCGTCTAGACAGTGATCAACACATGAGGACTGTAAAACTCTGTAGGCACGTGATCCCGTATCGACGATGTGGCTCTCCTTGCTCTCGCATACATATGTATTGCACCATAGCGCTGTGCGCCCGGGAAGGCAATGGCGTAATATATTTAACAATGTCTCACGATATGAGACGTTTTTACGGAAAGTCGTTGGCATAGGAATTGCTCGTTGGATCTGGCCGAAGAGAAAGAGACAAGAGTCCGTGGCGGGCACACATTGGAAACGAGTTTGCTCCTCTAGGTACGTTAACTTCGGGGTTACACTTACACATTCGTGGGAACGCGCATGTGGCGCTGCAGCAACGTGGCTGCATGAAATTCGAACTTTTATAACCGGTTGGGAGGAGACGCTCTGACCATTCCGCTGGATCCTAGCTACGTTACATGGCGTCCACCACTTTAATCCCGTCTCCCAGAACCGAAAACTCGGACGTACGCGTTGCCCGAATTTCCCTCGACGGAACTGCCCACCGTCCTAAAGAAGAAGAAATAGAAGTCCCGACCAATCGAATCCCACGTTCCTCCCAGGATCGTTCTCCCCAGCCCACAACAGTACTTTCCCGAGATAAAAGAGGCTTTAGAATTTTTGTTTTTAATACATTCAATATATATTTAAACATAATTGAAGGTGTCCACTACGCCACGTTGACGGGCATATTTTATTATCAAAAACAAAACCCTGAAGCCTCTTTTAGGAGACCCATTACTTCATCCTCTTTCCACGTAATACTCACATATTCTAGTTTGCTTCTCGTGCAATTTCAATAAGAAAACTTAAAGGAAATATGCATTTTTAAAAAGTTGCCCTAGCATAAATTTCTTCTACGTAACCACTAACAAAATTTGCCAGACTTACCCCTACATGGGCGATATCCGAGCGCAAAGTGCACACACAGGTTTCGCGAACTCCCTTTTGGGTGGACAGAAAGTCTGGATGTCGGCCATGACGCTGGTTGTTCGTCAAAGCGTGCGAGAGGAGGTGTAGGGTTGGAAAAAAGTAGGGAAAAAGGGAAAAACCATTCTGCGAGGGCAAAGACTCTACGAAGGGAGTAGGAGGAGGGATGTATTCCAGGAAGGTTGGGTTGGGTTGCATCGATGGTTCGCTGGAAGCGTCGACGTGGGTGGTGGGAGGAGTGACGAAGCTCATGGACGACGGGAAAGGTTGGGAATGAGGCTGATTCTCGAGCGAGGTCACGTATTTCGAAGCCAATCTAATACACTCCGAGAAAGATGAGAGCTGCTGGATGCTGGGACGAATGTCTGGCTCCGAATTGGACGACCTCTCGCAGCCAGCCGGTCAAAGAGCTCCGAGGGAAATGCAGGACCCCGATGGAACGTGCAATTTCATTCCTTGCGCGCCATTAATTATCGTTGCATTGGCGCCCAGGATACGCGTTCAGCCAAGAGCTTCCGAGTACTGAGTTTGATTAACCCTTCGAGACATGGTTTGATTAACCCCCTCCGTGTCTGATGGTTTTTAACGCGATAGCCAAGTATTATCGAACACTTCCATTTTCTCGGGATTCTGGTAGTTCGCCAGGCTTAAAAGTAAGGAAGAATAAAAGAAAATGTAGCGAGAAGCGGTGAGAAGTGAAGTTTAGAAATGTAGAACAGCTAATTAAAATGAAAACACCCCCGGGAATAAGCTGTGAAGCACAAGCATGTTCCATCGTAAAATTTGGAAAGATTCCGAAGCTCCTCCAATTACGAAAATCGGTACAACTTTTCGTGTGCGTGGGAGGACCAACGCTGGGTCTTCCTTAACGAGTTTTCTTTTTAATCGCAACTTGGGTCGATCGGAGGAAACGCGTAGAATCTCGGTAGCCCTGAAAGCCCTGCGGAATTGAAGGGTCGAGCAATTTCGTGGACCGTTGACCTGTAATGATAACCATCGTGAAACCTAGAAGACTTGCGTAATAGACGAACGTAAGGAAGCCCGTAAAACTGCATGTCCCGATAGGGTTCCTTCGCGGACGACCTTAATACGATTCCCTTTTTGTTATCTTTTCTCGCTTCTACTTTATGCCTCCACAAAAAGTCTGCTAATCTCGCAAACAGAAAGGAAACGAAACGAAAGAAAATATGAAACATTTGTTGCCGTCGAGGAATACCGATGCTTGTATTCGGAATGTCGTTAAATTGCTTGAAAAAAGAAATAAAGTTTCAGCTAGTAAAAGGTCGTGGGCGGTGGTTCGCATGCATCTGCGTTGCATCTAGGCGGAATTGACGGTGCATGCGCGGAAACTGTCGCAACCAGGGCGATGCGCAGCTCGACGAAAATCGAAAATCCAAATATTCGTATAATTTGTTCTATCGAATTAGAATTTCGGATTTCAATTTTTGTTGGAAATTCTATCAGTGTTCGCCACGAGAACTCTACGCGATAACACGAAATGGATTTTGCTCGACACGGGTCGCAGTTACGCGTTGGATATGGTTACATGCAAAATATCTTATTCTCGGCGCAGAATCCAGTTTGCTTGGTCGTGTTTTCATAGACGAAAACGCCCGTCGCGCCTTGGAAAGTGAAGTTAATCGTCCCTATATTACACGCGAAACGGAACACGCGCCTAGCAATGTAAAATATACGATCCCGTGACGTAATTGGACCGTTCTAAGATCCGAGGAGGCTGGGACAGGGGGAAGAAACGTCCAGCGACGAGATTTTACGTTTGCAACCGGACGGAATTGTTTCGATAATTTAACGTCGTTTCGGTTATCTGTAGAATTCCTCTCCGAACGCGTCTCCGTCGCATAACCAGAAACGACCGCGAAATTTATGCCTGAAACGGAGTGGCTCCAAAGAAAATTAATCGAACACAGAGGTGTATCGAAAAGTGATAAAACGAGGCGTTTAAAAATAGCGGCGGGCCGGCCAGATAACGAAAAGTATCGTAAACGTGAATTGGAAAGAATAGTCGTGGCTCGTGAACGACGATGCGCGGGGAACGGCGACGTCAAGATTGTATTGCTTTGAAATTTATTGAATTTTCCATCGAGCAGGAAATGAATTTCGCTGGTAGGTATGTGGGGAGCTGGGTTGTAACTCGATCATTTGCCAGTTTCGTTTAAAAGATGGCGAACCATCTGGTTGGAAGAGGAATATCGTTCTAGAATGTAATAAGATTCTAATTCCTAGTATTTGCTCGTTATTCTAATTTCGAGTATTTGCTCGTTATAGTGGAACGATACTGTTTTAGGGTGGAGTCTCTGGCTGTAGGTTGTCTTTATGCAAATTACTGTACGTGCAACTTGCGCTGTAGCAATGTGCACAATAAATACGTTTAATGTAATAGTCCTCTTTGGATCGCAGTACATATTTAATGGAGCGTCCCATCTTGTCACTTCGTGAGCGTTTTATTGAGTCGACAGAAAACATCGACAGAAAACATCGAAGGAGTCCACTACTGGTACATTCACCTTGATTTCACGTTAAAATACGATGCATTTTTATGCACCGAGCTTAAGAAAGTGCGAGAGTTGTAAACGAAACGATGAAGATAACGGAACTTTTGAGAAATCGACGCGTTTGGATGAACGGCCACGAACATAAGGAAACGTTTTGCTCAGTTCGAAAAAGAGTGTCGAAAATTCACGAGGTTAGGCAGTATTCAGCCGCCATGATCGTCCTCCCGACGGAACCAACCGAGAAGACCTGCGCGCGTCGCTCCGGGTCGATAAAATGGACACGGCCTTCCGTGTATCTTTCTTTATCCTGGCGTTTCGAGTGCATTTCGAGGGCTTTTTACTTACACAAACCGGCGATGGAAACGATCGTCGAGGAATACCAGATACCGCGAAAAAACATTACCCGCGGATAACGCATAAATTTCCTTATGATTATTTCGAGCCAGTATTGGTTCTCGCAAAAATGTGAGTACCAAAGGCAAGCTCTGAAATACACACATTTTTCACGAGTTGTCTAACCTTGAAATACATTTTTTAGAAACGTAGTAACGCGGGGGTCCTACAAGTGTCTCCAGTCTCCCGTCTCTCCTCTTAAATATTCTAATCGGAGCGAGGATAAATGGAAAACACGTTCTCGCTTGAACGGTAATAAACCGCTCCAATTACCAAGGGCAATCATTGATTATTAATTATCTCTCAAGTAGTTTTCTCCATACATTTACTCTATTTTATTCCTTTCTTAACGATTCTCGAGCTCGTATTAAAAGCAAAAAACAAAACTCGAGCAATTGCACGATATCGAATCATTATAAGGATAGACTATCCAGCAAAATTAAATTCCATAGATTTTTCTGGAGGATTCGGCACGTTTGGTCCGAATCGGACGTTAGATAATAGCAGGTCCGTCGGTTCTAGCAACTTTTGGCTAGGCGACGGTTCGGGGAATAATATTTTTGAAAGGAAATTGGCGAGTAGCGGAGGAGATCTGGCGCCGGTCGTCGATTCCCGCTGCTTTCTGCTTCATTGGTCCGTCGCTCCGGTTCGCTGCAGAATTAACCTTCTCGCGGAATTTACGAGCGTCCTTCCCGCGGCTGATATGTATTTTTAAACGATATCGTCGCGACTTGCTCATTGATCGCTAAACGTAACTCGTCTCCCTATTAACCCTTCGCGCCGCGACAAAATTGCGTCGACTCCAGAACATTCTCAGTCCCGGCCATTTTCTTCATTGGAATAGTTGTTTAACCTTGCATAACCCCTCGTGAAATTCACTAAACGTAATTCTGTTACGAAATTCCACCGATATGTACCGAATTCCATTAATTACGGTACTATTTATAGACTCATTTCTTCCGTAAGATTTTTATACAGAGGACGAGTGTTCGATTCAACCCTTAGCTCGATATTTCCATTTATTTCGAACCTTGAAGTACTACGCTTCGTTTCAGAAGTTAAAAGGGTTCAATTGTGCGATTGCCTTGCGAGTAAGATTTTTTCGCGCTTATCTTGCAACTTATTGATCCCACCGAGCCGGAGGGACTACAAATTGCAGAGAGCGTTCACTGACACGAAAACGGTTGCAGCTTCGTGTTCGTAATTCTGGCGAATCAATCTTATCGAGCTCCCGATCGCCACGCCCTTAACGATACACACTGTCGGGTGGAAGTTTTGCTAGAAAGTTGGCAGTGACGTGCCACAAGCATCGCATGGCCGGAACCATTTCACTCGGTGGCAAAAGTTTCCGCTCTGTCGTAAGAGCTTCTGGCCGGCTCTGAAACTTTCAAGATCCAGGACGCCGACAATTTGCTACCCCGTGCATTCATGCTGGAAAATTGAGGCTCGAAGACGTGCCAGAATTCACGAAAATTCCCCATGAAAATAAAAGAGAATCTTAATTAAACTTGAACATTTTTTATGAAACAATGAGGATGACATCCTGGAAGAATAGGAGCTAGGATAGATGCCATCTACGTCCAAGGATTATAAAAAATTCAAGGATTCGACACGTTATCTAACATAGGGTTAATATCGAAGTGCCACGCCCATAGTTTCCTCTGTGTCGCAAGATGGCAAAGGCTAGCGTTTCGAAAGTTACACATAGCTGCAACGGTGCGAGTTTCCTCAACTAATTTTGGGTTCTGGCCGTTTTTACGATAAAGCTCGTAATAACCGCGAGCTAGGAGTGGCGAAAGAGGGGTGATATTTTTCCACACAAGTTGCTCGAGTCGAAACTTTCGAGATGTCGACGGAGTCTGCGACATTCTGGTTTCTTCCTGGAACTTGTAAAGCTTAAAAGCACTTGGCGGATTTATGCTCAAGCGCGTATCAGGGTAGGAAGGAAGGACTGCATCCTTGAGGCGAGGATATCAACCGTGGCAGAGAAAAGCCTTTAAATTCGTAAAAGTTTAGAGCACAGCCGGAGTGCAAGGAAGTAAATTTAGAAATGAGAACTTTGGATCCCTCGTAAGGGAGCGAGACAACGAAACCGGAGAGAAGGCTGCGTGTTCCCACTGGAAAATTTAATTCCAACCCTTTGACCCTCCGTGAGAGAGAGGGAGGAGGAATGGAGATTCTCGCTACCAGGTTCGCGGTAAATTTTTACGTCTCGCAACAGGGACATCGACCGAGTCGTCTCTTTCGAAATGGCAGAGAAAAATGAGGCAACAGTTTCAGGCCCATTTATTTCACATCGTCAAGCAAAGAGGCTGCAAGACTCCAAGATTTCTTATTCTTTAGGAAAATTTTAATAATATACGATCGAAGAGTCGTCCTTTACCTCAGTGACAGCCTGTGCTTCCAAGGAATTATTCCACCAACACCGTTTTAGTTTTATTTAATTAAACATACGAGCAATACGACGTTGCAATGCGATCGAGCGCAACCGATCGGTGGAACCTCCGAAAAAGTAATGAAGCGAACCCCTTAATAACAGAAAACGACGGTACCGAAGGAAACGAGATTCCGAAGACGAGCTTGGACTGAGGTATCGGAGCGGAGCTTCTTCTACGTGCCAGGATTCCGTTGGCGTAGCGAAGACATAAGTTCCGAACTAATTTCAGGTTTTACTCCCTTTTAGGGGAATAGCTTGTAATAACCAGCCAGCGAGAGGTGGATCAAGGTAACCCGTTGGGAAAAAGGGATCCCCCCCTTTCGATGAGGGAGAGGGGATGGCCTCGCGGGAGTTGGTCAGAGAGAAATCGGGGATACAAGGAGCAGCGAAGAAGGTGTAGCGCATCGAGGTAGCAAAACCAGATCCATTAACGAGGTACGGGGGAGCGCCGCCCTTTTTATCGGCGACGACTCCCCCCCTCTCTTTCCTTCTGCCTTCTCGTTCCCGACAAATGGGCCACCTGTATATCTGTTCCATGTAATATTCACGTGTAATTGCTTACAAAGTTGGAAGCTCTGCGTTCCCCACGGGTCCGGTATAAACCGATCGTCGGTTATTTCTTTTATCAGCGTTATCGTAATGTTGAATTAACGCGCTTCTGTCAGAGGCCGACTTTGTTTCGCCTTAATCGCGCGTAAATTGCCAAAGAGATACCGCGAGGCCTCTGGGACCGGCGTTGTTTGGAACGTATTAATGTTTTCTCGGGGCCCAATTAAAAGTTGAGAGTATCAACGAATCTCCAGACTACGATACACGACAATCTTTCATACCCTGACGCAGGCGGGACGATAGTTCTCGTTAGTTCTTCGCTAATTGGCATTCTGGAGCGCGAACTTTGGGGAACATAGTTGAGTTTGTTCTAGTCTCTCCTCTCTACAGAACAGCTCTGTTTTTTGTAGAATTATCCTGTATTTTGCTGGAATATTCTGTGTTATGCTGTATTTCGCAGTATTATACAGTCTTCCTACATGTCTTTATGAATCCTTATGAATGTAAAGTCCTGGGATCCTTAGTCGTGGGATCTTGGCTTGCGTTAAGTCCGAAATGTCCCTGATTCTTGTTAGGGACATCGAGGGAAACTGCCTGAGAACTCGATATTCCACGACGAGCTCTGATTCGCCTGCGGATTACGAGCGACACGGAGTTTCGAGAGCCTCGAGGGCTTCGAGCCAGGATCCTATCGACGAAGAAGGTCATCAATGCAAATGAAGATATTACGAACGTTCATCCTCCTCCATCTCGTCCTCCCTGCACTTGCCAATACCGATCTTTAGACTCCGTTCAAGGTACTCGATTCGAACTTGAGTGGTTGTTGGGTGTGTTCGAGTCGCCGACGATTTTTCGTTGAAATTACAAGCTTGACCTCCATTTATATACGAGGTGTATTTTACAATGCAATTTCGTTCGAATTTTACAAGCTACAGTAATGAAACTTCCACCTGCCATCCCGTGAAAAATGCGCCGATGACTTTCGAATCCGGTAAAATATGGTTCTCTAAAAAAAATGTTTGCTTATCTCATTCAAAATTCCTATCGAGGCCCATGAACAAAGAAAAAAATAAACGTCGCGTTGTATACGGGGAAATTTATAGTGGCACCCAGAGAAATTTCTAGGAAGTAGGTTCGGCTTACCGCGGCGAGAGCTCGTCAGGCATAAGTTCACAAAGTTCCCATACGCGAGGGGATGCAAAGTGGGTGGACGCCCAGAAATAAACGCTCGAGTCGGAGGCGTTCGAAAAGAAGACCGACAGAAATCCTTCCCCAGTTCCGGAGAACGCGGTGTAAACACGAAGGGTTGGCGAACACATGTACCAGCCTCTGTTGGACACGATCGAGAGCGTCGAAAACACGTTTCAGCTTTCGCGAAAATTTATGTAACCCCTCTGTCGCTCTATCAAAGCTAGCCCGCGCGGGATCGCCGCTCTTCGGCGAACATCTGCGACCAACGTCTTCCGCGAAAGGTTTACGCTAACCGTGATCCTTCAATTATGTAAAACTGGTCCGGGGTCGACGAACAGCACTGCTCGGGAGAGTCTAGATCGCGAGGAAAATAAATCTACAAGATAGATGATAAATGGGAGGAAGATGTGACAATAGAGAAAAACACCACAAGCCTGAAAAATTAATTAAAACTAAGAAAATGTGCATCCTTGATGAAGCGATGCATAGAACTTGAAAAATATAGAAAAATGGAAACCTCATCTGTCGTGCCTTAAGTTTCTCTATCTTGATCTTCTTTAATCCTTTTAAAAAAGATTCAGATACTTCAGAGAGCATCGTCCAAGAAATAATTTTAAATAACGTCGAAGGAATTTTGTGACACCGTTACGCGTTGAAGGGTTGACTGTTTTCAAAGATGAAGGCGCTGTGATCTGGAAGGTTAATCTTCCCAGGAAGAATTCAGCGGGCGATATTACTCGTGCTTCGCGCGAAGGCAGTAAAACTCGGACGAGAATTTACTGCTCCCGACTGATCGCGTGGATCGAACATGGGGACAATGAATCTCTCTATTAAAACGCGGTGAACGATCGCTAATTACCGCGTCGGAGGGTTCTGTTTAACGGGGCTGGCCCTTGACCCGTCGTTCAACGAAAGAATAAACACTTTTAGATACCTCAAAGGCGCTCTTTGTCGAAGTCATTCCGATAAGAACGTCGTCCAAACATGGCAGCGTATACTGTGTTAGTATTATAAAGTAACTGATACGGAGGTTTGTCTTCGATAGAATAATTCACTTAGTACTACGTTAAGCAGTGATATCATGCTATTTTAAGAAAGTCCTTGCACTCTACTACGAAACGTACCAACTCGTATGCAAGTGGAATGTATATAAAGTGTTATTCGTATTTATGTTAATGTATCTTCTGCCAGGAGTAAACCACGACAGGTTCTCGATGATGCTCGTTGTCGAAGCCATTTCGATAAGCCGTGGCGTCCGAAGATGGCGGTGCACCGACACACACACTCGCGCACTGTCTTCGTCGCCTATCTTGGCGACCACCATTTGCCCACTGTTCACCAAAGGTCACGAGTGTGAACCGTGGGCTGAGCGAGCTCGATCGATGTGGCAAATTTTACTTGTCAACTCTTCCGACACAAAGTCACCCTTGCTTTGACGATCTCCCAATCTCTTCGACCACTGTTTTTATACTATCGAAGCGACATTTTCCGTGAGCATCCGACGGGAATATCGGATGCGGACACTTTCACGAGGAGACGAGCGTGATTTTGGAATAGACACAGGACCAGCGTCGCCCTCGGGAGTCCGAACTTGAGTGAAGAACAGACGGAAGACATTTTGCATTCGGGATAATAACGGTAACCCTCGGAGAGGAGCCAGACCTTAGGGATTCTGGTACGTACGAGGGAGTCTAACCCTTTTTTTGCACCGGTACCACCATAAAGCTCGCCAGCGACAGAAGGGGAGACGGGGAACCGACAACGGAGGTCGGCCAGTCACCGGTGGATGTTCTCGTTCGTGTTGCTCGACATTCATAACGGTGAGCCTCTCGTTTTCCTCTAGTTCCTCATCCTCCTCGCCCTCTTCCACGTCGTAAAGCACTGTAAACACCGAGAAGAATTCGGCTCTGTCGCTGCGCCGCGTTTCTTCTGGCCGTGGTTTTCTTCTCGCGGTCGGTCTGAGCTGAAAATTATGTATAAAAAAAGCAGAAAGAGCAGGTAACGGGTTGCGGGTAGCCGTGGACAATCGGCCGCGACAGCTTTGGGTACGCATCGGGCAATCGCTGTTTCCTGGCTGTTTCGTTCACGCTCCTCGAAGTGGGAATCTTTGGGAGACGTACGGTGTAATGCACGTAAAAAAAATGAGTGTCCTCGCGAAAGGCTGGAAGAAGGAAAGTAGGAGGTCTGTTTGGCAAAAAAATTAAATGAAAAAAATGTCCAGGTAACGGCTCCGAAAACCTCCGAACCGTTGAAATGCGTGGTATAAAAACTGAGAGGTCGAGGGTCCGTCGCTTCCGTTTAAACCAGACGTCGTGGGACAATAAATTGTCCGAGCGAGAGCAAATCGTCAGAGAATTCCTTCGAATTGCCGTCGAAATTCGAACCTCCGAACGTTCGGAACTTGTTTTTAATTTTTCGAGAAGAAACGACGTCTGATATCGACAGGCGTATACTACTTTAATTATATTCAAGTGGTATCGACAACATTCGAATATCTCCTCAGACAAATTTAATTGCATAAGAGGATCATCCAACCTTTATGCGCGAAGGCATCCGAACCCCTTCAGGGCTACCAACGCGTACAGTAATCGACGTCTGGAATCGTTACGGATGAAACACAACCGGACGAGTTAAAAAAATTAAAGAACCCGGTGAGCCAGAACTCTAGCGAAAGAGCGTAAAGTCTTCGCGGACCAATAGGATCCTCGATACCTATTCGTCCAACCACGTGGCCAGACAGTGTCCCCCTATAATCTTGAATTACTCAATCGCGCAGCAATTACTCGACCCTATCGAAATTCCTTCGCGGTGATTTTTACTTGGAATGCAATGGACGCGGTCCTCGCGCGCGTTACGAGTCAGGGGCCATGGAATAACGTTTCCAATAATCGCGCAGCGTGCGGTCTGATCGTCTTGTGTGGCCTCTTCTTTATTATTCGATGCCTTTCGACTCCTTTTTTCCATCCGCCATGGTTAAGTTCGCCGCGCGCGTCACCAATAACGCGTCCTGGATTAACCAAACTCGATTTCCTTTTCGGCGTAACCACGCCATCCCCTTCGGACAGGGGACGGCCAATGGACGCCGCTAATTAACGCAACATTCCGTATAACTTCGAGAGAGATATGGTCTGCTTGTACGAGTTACGCTCGCTACGCTACTCGCCGCTTCCATACGCATACTACAGAGATTTCACAGAGCGTCCGACATTTTTATAATCACGAAGAGGAACGGCGAATCGACGCCCACTTCCGCAGACGCAGCCACCTTACTTGCATTTCAAAGGAAGCGCTGTTTAGGCATTCGTTGATAGTGTACAGGCATGGGAATAAATATTGGAGGTCCTCGGCTTGCATGTATCGATCACTCGTGTTGAATATTTCTAGTAGAATAAAGTATTATTAGAGTTTTGTATATAATCCATTACAGGAAGAAGAAACGACTGATAAAAGACTGGTAAAACAAGGACTGAGAAATCCAGAAGAGTATTAAATAAATCGAGAGATCATTTGAAGTAAGCGTCAGGCATCTGGCAAAGAAATATTTCGATTGGTCTTCGAAATCCGCCCTAACGCGCCATCGGGTTCGTAAAACGTTCCTCTGGCCAACGAGCAAATTCCACCGCGAATGTACGCGATATTTCGATCGGGGGCTTAAGCCCGTTCGGTGAAATTGTCTTTATAAGCCGCCGGATCTATGGCTAGCGCTCGAATTCTACCTTGGACCAGTTGTTACGCCTTGAGTTATCGAGCATCGTAAAGCGAAACGTATCACGCGGTGCCGTTTAAATTCTATTGGACTCGGCGCATATGAAATATTGTCGTTTCTTCTGGATCTTGCATTCTCCGGAACGATAACGCAAGCGGATCCCGCGTTGGATCGCCAATTACCAGGGTGGACAAGCCTCGTCGAACAGTTCCGTGGAAGACTACGGTCTAAGTATGGCTCTTGCGGAGAAAGGAAGTCTTTCTTTGAAAGTTATACTCTTCGCTTTACAGACGATTGAGTAGGGAAAGTCTTAAACAACGGGTTGTTAGCGCTAAAGTAGACTCGCGTAGTTTTCAACCCTGTTTAGAAACAGTGCGGCTCTTGGAGCAGCTAATCGAGCATTACAGACAGTAAAATGCCTGAGTCGGTAAGAAGAACAATCGATTTTACAGAATAGTTTGGTTGTCGTCGCGTCCAATAAATGACATCAAAGCCAGCATCTCGTCCGACTGTTTATTAGAGCAAAAGAGCAAAAGAGCAAAAGACTACTCGATATTCAAGAATACTGTGTGCTAACGTCGCCCTCGCATTTCCAATATGTTACAGCTATTAGGTGACTAACATATCAAAGACCCCGAAGAGTTACCGCATGATTCAGGCGCGAAAGACGCGGTGTTGTTGCTCCTCTATCACGACGTATCCGACGTTTAACGTCGTTTCTCGATTCTATTCTCGACCAGTGCACGGTTGAGCCTAATCGCAGCCGATTCGCCGGGCTTTTCCGTGTTCACCCTCGTTTTTCTCGACGGAATCGGAACGCGTCACGCCCCCGCGTTTACAGTCGCGGCTAGAGGGACCGACCGTGCGACGTATTTTAAGAGATCGATGTAAACCACGTCGCGCAAAACGTTCTCTTTATAGCCCTGGCGCGCGATGCTGCCTCGATGATGTCCCGAGTTAGAACATAATCGTTGCCTCGTAAAGGGGATCGCGATACGTTTTTAAAAGGTGCTTCCCACGGGCGATAAACTTTTTACGCACTTGCGTGCAACCTTCGAGGTGCGCACCGTCTACCTGGACAACGAAACGATTGTCTTTCGACGTCTCCGATAGAATCTCCGCCATGGCGATACAACCATTACGGGGTACCATGACGATGCGGGTGCACTCGAGTCGTTTTGGTTATTTTTATCGCTTAAGGCATCCATGCATGGTCGACATCGTCGTAGGGTGAAACTTTAATTCTTGTGTATCAAGTGAATCGAAATGGTTAACGTATAAATCTCTTTGTCATCCGTTGGCGCGCCTCAAAGGCGAAGAGATCGTCGAGTCGGTCACGTTAATCCGCGGGATGCAAATGTACAAAGTGTATGTAGCTGAAACTTCGGCTCGACGGCGTGTATAAACGCGTGTAACGACGACTCGAGGGTGGGAGTTGCTGTTAGCATTGCAAATCCCACGACTGCTCGGTCGACGGTTCCCTTCGGTGTTCCCTCTCCTCCCACCCGAAGTTTTACTGTAATCGTTCAACTTGGACAGTTCCCGCGAACTCCGCGCGGAGTACGCTTCTCTCTCGGATATGGAATAACTCGTAAAACCGCATCGAGATCCTCCATCTCCTGCCCCCTTTGGAGAACGCATAGAAATATGCGAAAATAGCGACGGGGGCCGCCGTTGCACGCAAACCTCCGCTTCCTCCCACTTCACCCGCATCCTCTGCACAATTTCCTCCCCTTTGAAATCCCCCCTTCCCACTTTTACTTCGTCCCACGTCGACCAATCACTTATCTCAACAGTCACGGAACGCTTATTCGCGAATATGAATTTAGGAGCGTGTTCGCCAGCGTGTGTTCGCCAGCGGTGCTTTCCCGTGCGAGCGCGCCACCTCGCGGAATTGCAACCGCGGGAAACTTGAACCGACCACGCCCCGCGGTTCGTTGCGTTATGATTTATCGATCAAGATTTCGCGGAAAAGAGGTCTGGCCACCGGTGGGTCGAGATATCGAGCAACTCGCGCGAGTAGTTTGATGCTAGGGGGAAAAATAAGATGTGTAGGGTCACGATTGTTGCGCGAGAGCTTCGTTTATTGCACGATGTCGATAGCGGAAGGTCTCCGAGCAACAAGTAAGGAGCTAGTCGCGAAATTGGTCGTCCCGATTATTCCAGAAATTTTACTGCAATTTCCAACGGGTCGAGAAGCCGAGAATAGGGGCGTATGTTTACCTCGAGAATCGAGAAAATTTACTTGTGTCGTATCCGAGATAACCGTTTCAATTATCTTTGATTCGTGCGACAACATGAATACCACTCTGTTTGGCCAACAGAGTCGCGACGAAACAAGGGGGAGACTTCGTCGGTCTCGTGAAAGGTCTACGAGGGTTGCTCCGCTCCGTGAAAGTGTTGGTTCGCCTTCGTCCTGGCAATCTAATTCGATGTTGTCGCTTCCAAATAAACGATCGCTGGTCGATGGACCAGGGGCGGAGAGGGGGGGGGGGGGATAAACCGGGTCTCCAATACAATGTTTCAAGGGATTCGTTCGAGATGGTCGCCCATAAGTAGCCCGAGAGGCGGAGAATCACGCTCCAATCGAGAGTTCTGGCCGTATAACACGGGCCACGGGTTGAAATATTGGGTTACGTTTGCCCGCGTTTACAGAACCGGGAATCATCCACGGGTTTGCCTTTCTGGTGACCGCGGCCAAAGGGAGCTGGGGTTAGGCGTTTCGTGAGGCACGGGGAGGGGAGAATTCGTCTGGGCAAAAAATGGTGCGTTGGGTCGAATGGATACACAAGGGGAAAAAATAAGAGAAAAAGAAAAGGAGTATACACTGTGAGCCGGGACCGAAATCTGGAAGGGTGTGGTCGTTTTGAGCGGCGAGGGTGTAAGGGGCAGACTTCGAACTCTCGGTGGAAATATGTATTTTTATCGTTCAACCGTCTGACCAACTATTCCCTATCGTTCGCGCCGAAAGATCGGTATTATTACACGGCCTCCATCCGGCGTGGCCATTTTTCTGCTTTTACAGAGAAAAGTTCGGGGTGGTCGATGGAAAAATTATATCGCTGCGCACCAGCGTGAAGCGAAATGAGGGAATTCGAAACGCGGCTGGTTATACGCGTGGTTTAACACGTTTGTTATCTTACAGAGCTTGAATCGTCGAGGCTGGAAAATGGCACGTTTTGATTATAATTTTGTGTTCGGTTCGCGCGTTTGTTTAGATAACCTCCGCCTATCCGCTGGAACCATAACGTTCTTTATGAGTCGTTAAAGTTCCCTCAATTGCAAATTAATTGTTTGGTAATATCAATTTGTTTATTCGTAATATATTATATTGAGTTCTCAACTTTGTACCGAATAAACTTCAACGCCCGTAAAACAAGGATTCTCTGTTTTCTAAATAAAACACTGGTACTCAACTAATATTAAATGTTACATCTACTTTTTCACGAGTTGCATTCGTGTTCTTGTTATAAGTACCTGTAATCGAGTGTCGTTTCTTAGTGAGAAGGCATCTCCAAGTTTATTGGTTTATCCCGAGTTGCTCTCAGTGCATAAAAGAATTGTATACTGATAATCAGATTAAGATCGCTACTACACAAATTAAAAATACGACCAAACTAATTAACTAGTCTATTAAGACCGTACAGCAATCATCGAATCATAACTTCTTTCGCTCGAATAACTTTATTAATCGTTATGTTTGCGATCAGTAAGATCTGAAACCACGCTTCGTTGAAGTTTCCGCGAAACGCTTTCTAACTATCGAATTAACCTCAATGGACTGATTTGCATGTACGGAAGGTGTCGTCCACGTTCGACAAAATTTCAATCAAATGTTCACGGGTGAATGAAAGGGAGATCTATAGTACTATTAACACGTAACTGGTAGCATGCATTATTTATCCTGAGCGTTTAATTGCGTACAAATAATGGGTTATTGCGTATCACGGCGTCGATATCAGCGCTGCTTACATAAACGTTTATTGCCTAGATGAACTCGGCTAAAAGAGTACATGAATTATTAAAACACACTTATTACCAACTCGGAGACCAGGTTTTCGTTTTACATTTATGTAACGTGAAGTCGAGGTGACGTGAAATTTATTCCACGATTAATCGTCTTCGGATGGAACGATAAATGTTCTAAATTTTGTCAGTAACTACATTGTAACCGTAGTTTATTAACGATCCTTTTGCCACGATTCTAGTATTAAATCTACTCTTCTCGTTAATTTCCTCGTTACCTACCGTGCATGTCTCGAACAGTATCCAATTAGAAAGGAGAAGGTTTATAAATACCTACTACTTTTTTCTACAACGAATTCCGTATACTTGTCACGTAAACGCGATAAATTCTGGGCGAAACGCGCGCTCGCGCTACACGGATGGCTTCAAAGTCAATTTTCTTGAGAACGAACGCCCTGCACCGAATGCAAATAGGTACGAAATTCTTTTGGATGATCGTTCCTCGAATCGAGCTTCCAGGATCCATGCAAGCACTAAAGTTCATCGGCGTGAACGAGGTTGATAGAGAAAAAAAAAGGGAAAAGGCGTAGGCCGGCGCGAAAAGAGACCGCAGGATATTTCAGGAAGACTATGTTGCTACGGCGTCACGCATCTGGCGTTAAATGTCGGCAATAAAATACGGACCGGCTCCGAGGATTAAGATATTTGTTCGAAATTGTATACTTTGTTGAAAAAATTCGAAAGTTGGCCGTCGTCTACCATTTTCGTCTCGGTCGAGCGCGTTTAACGAAGTCCAATCCTAATCCTGGCCTGCTCCACCCTCGTTCTCTGGCAACTCCACCCTCTCGACCTTCCGTTGGCTTTTCCTCTTAGTTTCTCTCTTCTTTCGTTTCTAATCGGCCCACTTCAGTGCTTCTCAGCTGAATAGACGTGTAAACAATCCGTATACAATTTCTGAAGAACCTCGTATGTTCCTCAGGAAAGTAGAAAATTTGAGGTTCGATAGTACCAGTGATGGGCAAAACCCTAGACTTCGAATAAATCTGAAGTTTGCCGACATGTTTGTCTCGTTTCTTGTTTTGAACATTTTCCAAAGAAAGAAACGAGACAAACACATCGGCAAACTTCAGGTTTATTTGATGCCTAGGGTTTTGCTCATCTCTGGATAGTACAACGTGTTTTTAGTCACTAGGCATTCATTATTAATATTGTAATAGTTTGGTCTTCTTCGGAAAATTCTACAAGTATGGAGATTTACGCGATGTGGTCGACGCAATCGATCCATTACGAAGGACATTCGTTTGTATAGTACGTCCTTGCTGTCATTACTGCTGTAAAAACCTCGCTAAATTCAATCACGTTCCAATCACTTAGCAAGAAGTGAAGTAACCAGAAGGAACTACTTTTCTTGATTATTACATAAACCCTTTGTACTAGTAAGAACCTGTAGTCTGGTATCCTGCAATTACCGAGATATGCTAAAACGCACATGTTTGCGTTTTAGCAAAAGTAGGTTCATCGTAGAATATTTTACAGGAGTTTCGTGTACATGTTACGTTTATAGTAGAGATTAAACCAGCATTTTTTTGAAAATTATCATAATTCAAATCGCAGCGGTATAATTTATGAATTCATGCTTAATGGTCTGAAATATCAAATAACTACTACTATGTCGCATTTTATACGCTTAATAAACGTTTAAATCGGATTCTAATTCATCACTTTTTTCTGCGCACTTGCATAGGGGAGGTCGATCGATTAAAAATAGTAGCCGAGCAGTAGCTAACAAAAATAGACAACAAAAAGGTTGAACCGTAGATACACCAAAGGATTTTATATCTGCAAGTAAATCACTATCATTGTCACATTTCTTTTGTTCGCAATGTTTGCTGAACGGTCTAAGCAAAACGTAATTGTAGGAATTGTCAACCTGTCGAGCTAATGGTGCCGTTTAGCCGGAGATCTTCGGTCGATTACCAGCCTGTCCTTCTGCTTATTGTTCGTCTATCGTTCGAATGTTCATAAACGGCCATAGTTCGCCGCTCGTTCCAAGCGTTTCGAAAATTAAAATCGTGAGCTTCCATCTTGAGTCAGGCATAAGTTAAATGTAACGACTCTTCAACGATCGTCGATAATGTTCCTGTCTGCTTAAAGAGGCTTTCAGAAATTTCTGTGTACGCTGCGCACGCAGGTATACGCGCATTCTTGGATTTCATGCTGCGTGTGTTCTCCACGTTGCTTTCCAGGGGTTGACTTTTGTCCGGGTGATGTAGGATCTGCTAGCACGCGAGGCGATATTATCTAGCAGGATGCATAATAACGTCCAGATGCATGAGTTACTGCATCCACCTTTTATTCTTTATTTTGCAGAAAATTCGCTATTCATGAGCCCTTGTGGTTCCTACCTCTATTCGTAGCAAATAATTGGTCCCTTGTCGGGTACAGAGTGGTAAACAGGTTTCATTTAGATGTAATTATATTCCTTGTTATTTAATTATATTTAATTATATTCCATATAGTTTTTTTTTTTATTCTTATTGAAGAAGAAAAGTATCGCGATGAAACATGCGGTATTGAATTGTGCATATCAAGGTCAGCGGATAGATAGTCAGCACGCGAACCTTCGTATAGTAAACGCGAGTTAATAGACACCATTAATGCACTCGTAAACTCCATCAATTGCCAACAATGTTGCGTCGATTACGGTCTGTCGTTATGCATAATAACATAAACGCATTAATACGATAAACTAACGTATAAGTAAAACTATAAATTTCCAGATTGATTTTCTAATTTCGAGTTCAGACATTGAACCAGTGCCATCAAAGTTTCCTGTATACCAAGTTTCGTTCAAATCGAATCACTTTTCGCATTTTGTTCTGCTGTAATAAAACCGCCATATTGAATTTCTAAATTTTGAGCTCAGATAATTATTTTCAGTGTTAAGTACTCCTAAACAATTATTTTATTTATTGCTGTACTGGCCAGAAGTATGATTCTGTTGACATGTTGGTACTTAACTTAAGACAGCATAGGATACTATAACGAAGACGTTGAAACTAAATACATAAATTACACACTAACAATATAACGTTAAATCGTTTGTAATGGTCTCAAGAACGGAGGCATACAATTCATGGGTTTTATTCGATGTAAAAAGGGTGTACGAAAGTAATTCTTGATTACCGTTTAATAGGCGTTTAATTTACTTTAGCGTATACTTACCAGTGTAGCTTTAAATGCCTATTCGAGATACTAAATCTTTATAGAGCAGTAGTTACTGGCTTTTAATTCGAAGGAAAGCAACAAGGAAATTCAGATGTTACCGACGATTTTGAAACTAAGTACTTCTCCAAAAACTCTAACCCGTGTCCTGTTAATAATGGGAATCTAATCATCGTAGTTTAAACGGTTATAAAGATAAGACGAACGGAATTACTAAACGGGTGGCCGTTTACGAGCTCTTGCGTAGACTCGATGAGGGGTCTGCGTGAATCGCGTTAAATCATCGTGTGTCGTTTACTTTTATTATTTCGCGCCAGTAACGGCATTTTAATCGTGCGAGGCATCGATAACTCTACATTACAGCGTATTTCGCGTGAGATTGCAGCATATATTACCAAGTATCGACGGTCAAAGGCGATAATGTCACAGACCCCGGTACAATAAAATACCATAAAAATAAAATTGAATAAAAGTTCCGTTTCCTTTCTCCAGCTTGCTGGAAACCATCTGATAGAAATGAATCGTTTCGTTAATTAATTAACGTATACTTTACATTTTAAATTATCGATGACTTTAATTCACTTTGTTCAAAGTCAGAATCAAATTACCAATAATCGACTCTTAACCCATGTTATTTATTGATTGCTGACAAATATTGTATAACAGGATATTGAGAAACATTGGTGACGGGATATGAATTAAAAAGGTGAATATTGTTTAAGGCAATTGTGCGAGTGTCGATGGTAAAGTGATCGGAGCAGTAAGTTTGAGATAGCTTTCTATTTTATTATTTAAAACAAAAGATTTGAAACCATATTTTGAAAACATAATTGCACGAGTGCGAATTACTTCTACAGCCGTGAAAAAGCAAAACAATATTGAATGCAATATTAAATATCGACAATATTCTAGTATCCTGAATAAGTTAATTCGAATCGTTGCGCGCTAATAGGGGATTACCAGGATTAAGAGCGCTGCCAATGAGTGGCAGAATCGATCGCCGCGTCGGTAATAAAGTGCTCCTGGTGGATCCCCGTAAAAGCCGCTGCAAGTTACCGGTAGGGTCGCTATGGCTTCCCGATTCCTGCAGCCTGGGGATACTAGCTATACCTCTATCCAAACGAATATATCAGGATTAAACACAGTCCTTTCACTCGAAACAAAGAAATTCATTCAAAGCTTACAACCTTAACTTTTCAAGAATCATAATAGCCTATATTAGTAAACCTAATCTCATTATATAGCAAACAATTTCAAAAGTGAAGTATTACTAAACCATTGGAAGTAACTTTCTACATCATTTTGCGTTTCCACCAAATTTCCCATATTCTTTTTACACCGATAGAAGTCAGCGATGAGAGTAGAAAATTTTCAATTCTTCTCACGATGCAATTCATTCCCTCCGCCCAGCATTGTTACTCTCTTTCTCTTCCACCAGTCGCTTCGATCTTTGGAATTTCACCGCCAGTGCGCCTGCGTGATGACGCGCAATATGGCACGCTGGTCGATGTGGTGGGGATTTAAAAAATCGAGCGGAACACCGCCATGACGGCTCGATTCGTTTCGAAGCTTAGCCGAGACTCGAACCAGCGAGTCGGTCGTTACCGTTAGCGGAATGGGGTCCCGGGCTAACCGCCTTATGCACTCCTTCCTACGACCTATTTCAATGATCCCCATACAGATGCCGCTGCGATAATTGTCGCTTCCGAAGAACACCGTCATAGCTGCGCGAGCCGGGCGTCCACGTCGCTACCATGAATCGAATCCAAACGACGAATTAAGGTTAACCACGTTTCTTCTAACGAGATTCTGAAAAAGATAACTGGTTGGGGAATTCGAGCTATCCTCGAGAATCGTCACGGATGCAGGATCGGTAATAGGATTAATCCTATTCGGTATATTTCCATTAGGAAATCTCGAGTTGGAACTTGGGTGTCACTATGCGAGCAACATAACCCTGTAATAGGAAAACGCTTAAACGTTTTTCTTTCCGAGAAAACCGGATTCGTTTTTATCAATCGGAAAAACGAGGATTATAATTGTGGAAGAAGACAATGTTGATTTACAGCGTAGTTTTACATACTGACAAAAAAATTCTGTGGAAACGATTCTGGTATCCTTCCGCCATTAATGGTTCTTCATCGATAGAAATATTTATTGACAGAGCGAATAATTAAGCCTACCAGTTGGCTTATTGAATTGTTGATATTTGTTTTACCTTAGAAGAGGTTTTCAGAACACCCACTGTTTTTAGGGTGAGATTGACTAGAAGTGGGTGAGCACGCCAATTTCCGTCACAAGCTGAAACGACACTCTTCGACTACTTCTCGCCGCCCATACATCAGTGGAAACGCTAGAATAACGCTTTAGGTCCTCGTAAAGCCATAAGCTCGCGGTCCAATAGCGGCCACCTGTTGGTACGAAACATTAAACCATTTACCACCTTCCCTCATAAAGGTAGATAACTGCTACCCTCGAAACGTGCACCGCTGCCTACGACCGCGACCTATTTAACATTTCACGCGGCTTTTCTTTTGCTCGTCACGATCTGGAAATCCACCTTAGCTCTGTCAACGTCTACTGTAACCTCTACTGTACTCCAGCATCCCTAGGTTATGAAATCTCTAGGCCCTGAAGTATACAAATACAGACTGGTAATATCAACAAGGAATCCATGTTAGGTCCATCGATGGCTGCTTCATCCACACGTACGAACACAGATAGTACACCTCCCTCTGTATACACCACGACACGTATTCTACTTTAAAAGGTGACAGTGGACGAAGCAGGTATTCTGGAAAAATTAGTCATCGACAAGAAACGATGATGCAATTCTCTTGGCACGCGAGTGCGAACCACTTTAGGTTGAAATATGGAGTAGAAAAAATGGGATCAGACTATGCCAGCAGTTCTAAGTGATCGGCTGGAATTTAACCATTCGCGTGTACGCTCGTACATTTTACTTTCGTGTTCGACCGCTATAGGCGTGTCCTGAAGTTACGTCATCGAGGCTCCTAGATCATAAATAAAATGATCCATGATCGAACGCTTGGTTGATAAAAAGGTTGAAAAACCAGGTGGCGTTTCGAAAAATCCACAAATCGAGGAGCTATAACACGGAGTATACACATATCTCGTACGTATCGAATCTCTCGTCCAACCTTTACTATCAAGAGCACCAGATGCCATCTGTAAAATTAGAGAAAGGGAGATATCACGCCCGAGAGATAGATAAAGATCTGCGATAGATGGAGCGTGCGATAGGCTAGCAGAACCAAGACGTCTGGAGTTATTTGTTCAGTATCGGAGCCGTGGATTTTATTCCTTTGCCAGCGACATTACTCTAAATCATGTTTGCACTCGTATCCGGCGTGACAACACCGGATTGACAGACGGGGGGTCTGCAGGAGGCTGGAGGATTACGTAGGAAGGCAGCAGAAAAATCGGCGTGGTGGGGAGGGCGCATACCAGCCACGACAGAGAAATGAAAAAGCAGGAGACTGGGTCTGGTCCCGAGATGTTGCCTTCTTATTCTTCCGCGCGAGGAGAAGGATAGGAGGATTCCCTGAACACACAGACTGAACATAGCTGTCTCTGTCTCGTCGATCTTCCCTGCCGCCATCGCTGATCCTCCACTCTTTATCTGCCAGCATCCCCATCCAACGAGTCGCCACGAGTCCACCACCACTATCCGCGATGACGAAGACGGAATGGATTTTGTAGCTAAAATGTATTTCTCGAGATCGCGACCCCCTAACGACATCGGCTTGGTAGCATCGAACTCCGCGGATCAGCGGGAGCAGAGGCAAGATATATCAACGAGACGACCGAAGGAGGAAGGGGATCCACGGATCGGGCGGCGAAGCATGGCGGGGAATGATTCGCTTCATTTTCAGACCGAGAGTGGGTTTTCTGTTGGGGCACTCGTTTATTTTTGTCTGAGTCCGTTTCGTTCTCCGTGATGTTCCTCTGGCTCTGGCCTCCAATCCAGCCCTCCTCCTCCACGGTCCAGCTTTTCGCTCCTTTTCTACCATTTCTCGACTATCGCGTTCTTCCTCGAGCATCCCGGCCCCTACCACCTTCGACGACTCTTCTCTTTTCTTCTGCCGCGAGGCGTGCGCGTAGAGGCCAGGTTCGAGCAACCTAATTTATTGAGCAGATGGCTCGGTGAGCGCAGCGGGCCACGGGGCGAGGAGACAGGACCAGTCAGACACTCGAGCCACGTAGCATATAAAATGTAGATGTTCCTTGCCATCAGAGATATTGCTACATCATTGTATATCTCCGCGAGCTCGCCGCCCGGGATCAACTTCGTCGCGGTGGTTCGTCGTTCGCTTTTGGTCGAACCCAATTAACGATATTCTCTCCACCCCTTTGCCCCACCCTTTCCTCTTGCGTTCCACTATCCAGAGTCGCGGACGTCCAGGGAGGACCTGACACCGGGAATATTTACGAGTTTGCTACCGTAACCATAATAAAAACGATCGTGTAATTTTCGTTGGCTCCCGACAGAAGTTCCCGCAGTTAACCGAACGAACGCGAATTTCCTTACGACGGCCAAAGTGGTCGAAGCTCGATCGACCTCGCGGGGGACACGTTTCAAAGTAATCGACGTTACGCGGTCGTCGTTGCGGGGTTTTGACGCATCGAAGAATCGTCTTTTTTCAGAGTGCTAGTCCTTTCGATGGGTGGTACAATGATATAATTGTACAATTTTTTCTTGACTTCGATCTTTGGGCCACCTTAAAACTGTCTTCCAGTTGTGTCTCTTAAGGTGACTTTATTGGAGTTTAACTAACAGTAAAGTACATCAATCCGAAGAAAAATAAAATCTGAAGGTGTTTTACCGAGAACCTTTCCATTCCAGAGACAAAGAGCGAGAAATAAGAATGGCGTACGACTCTAATTATCCACCAACAGTCCACGCCAGAGTTCGATCACTTATGCTTGGACATGAATCTGCCTGCATCGCAAATTTTTTAAAGTTCTGTCGAATCACCCAAGCTTACAAATAGAGGAAAAGAACTCCAAGAGAACTCTGAAGAAGAAAAGTGTAAAAAGGGGAGCGGGTAGTCCGGTGTGAAATCTCTGGTAAGGGTATTCGGATCGTTTTTGAAATAAAAGGGAGCGCGACTACCGGGCGTGGGTGACCCTCCGGCAATTTACAAGGCGTTACTTTTACGGGCAGGAGGACAAAGTGTTTCTTCTGTGATAAGTGCTGCAATGGACGGGACAGACTGTGCCCGTCGTTAGGATAGGTAGAGGCAGCGGGCAAAGGAGAAGACTGCTCTGCGGTTGGACGGTTTCCTGGTGGGGATATATACTGCCTCGTAAACCACGATCATTGCTTTATTACGTGCTCCCCGATGTGTACCCGCTAATTGTTAGGTGCGAACACGTTTACAGCCAGGTCACTCTCGTCTATTTCTTTGGCCCCTTTTGCTCGGGATAGGTAAAGGGTCTCGTGTTGCCCGTTAATCGATCCCAACAATGACGTTTACTACGGCGTATCCTTGCACTTAATCGGCTAGAGATAACGACATCGTATCCAAACTGGGGCCCCCATTTCGTTCTTTTTCTCTCGGTGTTACCCCGAGTGTTCGTCATTTTTTCCTCGCTTTTACTTTCCATTATTCCCATTTTATCGATGCCTTCGTGTTCATTGACACTGAGATACATCTTATGTTTACGGACACGGTGTGCAGCACCTGTTACAGCGCGTAATCCAAGTTTTACGTCGCCCGTAATGGCCGATCTCGGTTCTTAATTGGCTCTCGAATGACCCATTACGCGTGCGCGAGTGTTTTATAGAAATATCGTCGTTCAGACGTTCCGAAAATCGTTTCGACACGCTGATATCAACGATTTTTCATTTTCTAGGCGATTCCTAAATCTCCCGTCGCGATGGTAGCGACATCATTATTGGCAAATGGAGGGGATTAATTGTTGTGTATTGGACGCTGGATTTAATTGTAATTGAAAACTAATGCAACTTCATAAATTGCGAGCTTCCCTATATCTTTCCAGGGGTTATATTGAGTGTTTCCCCGCGGGAGGTTTACGTAATTCGACTTACCTAATTAAGGGCACTCGAGCTAATCACCGAGCTGGTCGATCTTTATTAATCTGTTGTTTTTCTCTCTACGAAAATGCCTTGGCGTTTTTCTTGCCCGTGAAAGAATCTCATAAACGTGATGGTTACGGTGCAATAGGTATAGTATTTAACGATTTTGGCTTTCAGCTATGGCCGGACGTGCGTTTTCTGTGTCGAATGATAAAGAAACGTTGAAAGCTAATATTTGTCAGGGAGACTGTTCGATATTTGAATGGCAGCTTCACTTCAGAAAGAAAAGAACACATTCGTGAGGTAGAAATATATAATTTAAAACCCTTATTAAAAGAAAAGAAAATTTGCCTGGCTCCATTACTCGTCGATATCCCTGAAGAGTATACGTATCGTATACAAAGGCACTCTGCACCTACTTTTGTATGTCTAGAAACGACATTGTGCTTGCTCCAGAGTATATAGGGGTACATTTTTAATGTACAATTCGCATGCCATCGAGACGTCTACATTTGAAACCGCCAGTGTTTAACGTAAATTTATGACAAGGTATTCGGCATTATACGCGATCACCGCGACTTTCTTGTTTTCCCACCATTTTATTCCGTGTCGTCGTCGCCCCCTATCCCCTTCCACCCACGAAAGACCGTCGTAAATATGTATGAAAGGAACCATGGATGCATTGAACCGTGTAATTTGCAACATTGTGGCAAACCCTGATACGCCGGAGGAGTTTCTTTCGAAAAAAAGGGAGAAACGACGCTGCCCGCGGAATATTAACGACTCGACGATATGAATAATAATATCCTTCGATTCGCATATGCGAGCGTGGAAGAAACCAGATCCATTGTTTCGTTTTATATTTTCGTAAGTTCGGAAACGTCGCATGTATTATTCAGAATATGCACGAGTCGATGACGTTCTTCTTTTTATAAAAAAATTATTTAGCGTGCTTACATTTTTTTTTTTCATATTTACGTTACATTACTGTCGATGGATAAATTACTGCCTCGTTAGAATTATTTCGACTCTTAAGACTCATGTTCGATTACGAAAAAATGTAAGCGCGCGCCAGTGGTCAGTGGTTTTATTAACGTCTGTCTTCGATCGGTAGCATTACACGAGAAGACTGTCATAAACGAGCATGAATACCGGCAGCCACAATGCGGTAATCCGATAATTTCTGATCCAAGGCACCGTGTACGATGACGGCCGTCGAACAGAGCGGGGTATCGAGTCGCGGATAAAGTTAAGAAATCATAATTTATTGCTTTACGCTGAACGAGCTCTGTCGCTTAAATAATTTCCAACCGCGGTCTTTCAGGGGCCTAATCGGTGCCGACGTCGCCATACCGAGCGAACGCAAATGATCTCGATCGGAAACCTATGGTAAAGAATTTTCAGCCGATCGAGTCGTTCGAGCCTTTTACTGTTAAACAATTTAAAAACGTAGACCCGCGTTAAAATTTATAGAGAGCAGCTGGCTCCCGGAGTAATTTTAAATGTTTGAAGTTGAAATTGAGTATTCCTTTGTCGATATATTTGTTTGTTTTATTCGTAAACGGGATATAAAATCTGCTGTACTTTTATTTATTTATTTAATAAGTATATATTAAACCGAGCGATTTATCATATTGGCCATTAATGATAAATAAAAGTTGATGGAGTGACACAGGGACATTTTATACGAGGAACTCGAGGACATCTTCGAAACTTCTGTCAATTTATTTATGTATTTCCGTTGAATTACCTGTCAATGGTTTCCACACGTTCCTACAGTTGGCAGCAGTGTCCAATGCTCGAGTGTCAGCTGTCTCATCCAATAAGGCTGCTACTCCTACTGCATTTATTATATCAATCCGATCCCCGTCTAATGAAACCCCACAGAGATCTCCATCGCTTAGGCTATGGAAAATACCTGATGCTAATTAAGCTCTGGCTTAATTACGCGGCGGTCTGCTAAGACGACGATGGCGGAATCCTAAAGAGAAATCACGATGCTTTGAGTTCCGTCCAAGAATTCGTAGCTTATGAGTATTGCGGCGGCGCAAAGGTTTCCAGGAGCCCCGAAGACGCCCCTTGTTGCTGTTGGTCCTTTAATCCAGTGCTTCTCAACAGATCTGCCGCGAAAAAATTTGTTATTAAGCAATAAAAAGGCTTTATTTGCCAAAGACTTCCCTCGATCTATCGGAGATATGCTTATGCCAGTTGCTGCTGCCTGCTTGTGGGACCTTCTCGTGGACGATGAAAACGTACAGGCCCTTCTAAGTGTGCGAGGATGTGGAAAAGGTTGGGAAGCACTGGTTTAATCAACCATCGTCCGTTTTTTTAGACCAGAACCGAGGTGGCCCCGGACCTCCCGGTAGAATTCTTTAATTAGGTTTTATTAAATCTCCGTACATTGTATTCTTTTTTACAAACTAACGCGACGCGGAAATATTTCGGGAATGGAGCCACATGGTCAGGGTGGTATACGCGGGATTTGCTCGGAGAAGACTTTGATGTTTATCGAAGCCGGTTCCCCCGAATCGCGATCGTTCTACGACCATTAATTCTCCTTCTTGACGTTCGATGAAGGCTCGAGGGCCTCCCTCGTTACGCTTCCCAGAGTATTTAGAACAGAGGACCTTTCAGAATTGGAAGTCGAGCGTGTCACTCTTGAAACTGTGGACCGTTCGCTGTTCCGCGTGTTTACAGTTTGTTTTTCATCAAATTCTAAGGAGAAGTGTAAGCCGAGCTCGAATTGAAAGCCCCTGGTATAAGTATTTTGAGAGAGCATAGGAAACAGCATTGATATCGGATCGATGTTCCTTTCTGGACCGACGGGGGAATATGGCGTTATCAGCGTGGGCAGTTCGATGCCAGTACTTACTCGTCATATTTTCTACCTGAATCCACCCACGCCCCGATATCTGGCGCGGCCTCGCTCGGTTTCTTGGCGAAAATATCGAATGAGCCGCTCGTATACACTGCAGCCACGTACGAATTTTCGTATTTGGCTGGGATCACGTTTGGATAAAATGGCAGCACGGATCCCCTGCTGACGCCGATGTATAAACGGGTTCTACGTGGTCTAGGCGAGCACACGTTTCTTGTTCCAGCAGCTGGTCGTACACGGTCGCATACACACGCCAAAACGCGAACGTGTACGATGATGCCACTACGTGGGATACCTGCGGGATGTACGTTCGCGATACGCTTTTCTTCATTACCTATCCGTCACGTGTGGCCGCCGACATGGATGGAAACGCGAGTCGAGCCACCGCCTTGAATAACAAACCTCGCCGCGAAACGAGAGAGATAATCTTTCCGGTTTTTTTAATTAAAAGTAACCGCGATGGAACGATGACACCAGCTGAAGGAGACCTCGAGAGGAAATTGTACCGATGGCTGAGAAATTCATCGATTGCTACTGCTTTTGAAGGATACGATGCTGCTAGTAGTTGGTGATAGTCAGCTGGATGCAGCAGATTTTAAATAAAAAAGAGTTTATGAGACAGGGATTATGAAACTGTGATGGAAATGTTGAACAAAATATTCTTTTCGATCGTAAACAAGCTCTGTATTTAGCCAGAGCTTATACAAAATATTGTAACATTCCTTTTTCAAGGAATTGCCAATTTCTTACAGCACAGTACCTGCGATCATTTCATAGATGAAGCAAGATGGAAGGATTAAGTATTTCGAAATAAAACGACAATAAAGCAACGGGATCTCGTTTATTAATACAACGATTGTATATCCGAAGTTGACCGTTACGGCGAACAGCCACCGCGAAGAATTTTTATTTTTCGTTGTTTCGTTAACAGCGTACGTGCAGGAAAAGCTAGCGCGCCGGAAGTGGAAGGGTAAAAATACAAGTTTGACGCTTTACGCCCGGAGGAAAAAAAAATAGTATTTCGCGCGGCCTGTATCCGCGCGAAATTGGCCCGTAAACAAGCTTGCTCGTCAAACTCGTGATGCGGATACCGGCGGGAATGGCCAAAAGTCATATTTTCCCTTCGTCCGTTCGGTGGAGAAGGAATCTCTGTTCGATGTTCAAACGGAAACAGGGAATGTTCGAGACGGAGTACTGATTTTCTGTCCCCGAAGCTCGCCTCGTTCCCAAAAAATGGCTGAAAAAGAAAAAAAGGTGGATGTAGCATGCTTCTAACATGAATAATAAATGCTGCATCCAAGATTCCACTTGCATTCTGGCATCGCCAAGCTCGGGAGGATCTTGAATTCCGTGGGTGATTGGTTGTGGAATCCAATTTGGAACTCAAATTCACTCTTACGAGTATATATTTTATCCACTTTAAACATTGAGTACGTTGATCTAGGAAAGTGATTAAATTAAGTTACGCGTTGAAATTACAAAAACGAACGCAGAAATATCTTTTTTAAAATATAGGTACTCACGTAGTTAGATTAGAGTAGAGCTGGTTGATGCAGGTTCCGTTTCGATACCTTCTATACAGTGGAAAAATGTAATTTTCGACGTGCTCCATCGCGATCCGTCGGAAAGTGCAAGAAAATTGGCGCGACTTTTGCGTAACGTCCAACCGTCTCTAGTGAATGGAAAGGCTGGTTTCCATTCGACTGTTTCGTGCTAGAAGGAAGGTGGAGGTCGTATAAATAGATATACCCGCGTAGATATCGACGTTATAGGTCCTGGTAAAAGGAATTTGCGCGTTTTACTGTAACCGCGAGCCTCGAAATTACACACTCATAGGAGAAACGGTAAACTCGAGTGCAACTCGACTAATTCGCTCCGAATAATAATCAATTTCACTTCATACGTTTAATAGTCTAGAAAATTCTTGAATTGAATTCAAGAAAAAATTCTTTCCAATACTGGATTTCTATAAAAATTGTTATCGATATACGTGTTTTATTGATTCTAATATATTTGGAGCATCGCTGGTAGAAATAAGGATAGGAACAGATCGATGTCGAGCGTGTGCCTCCATCGCAGAAGGAAGAAACTGGAAGACACTCGTAAAGTAGAAGTTTCAGGAAGGCAGAGGTGTGCGAATAACGTACAGGAAACGTCTAAGTACGGTATGGTGCTGCGGACGAAAATGTATCTCGTTCCAGAGGAGCCAACAGTGCCTTCTCATTTTTCCTTTCTTTCCTCGGACCCGTTACCATGATTCGCGGACAGACATTGCGTTTCCCAGAGGATGGCCGGGGCCAATTCCATATCTGGGAACAAAACTTGCTGGAGAGAACCGAGAGGCAGGACGCACGGCTGCCCATTTTCCTCTCAGCCACGAAAGGGCGGGGACTGGAGGATGAGGGCCGAAGGGAAACGGCCATCGTGCATTCCAATCTCCGCAAAGTAGAAGATCCGAAGGATCTTTTAAGCAAACGTGACCTATGCCGTCCGTTTCTCGTAAATTTGCCGACTTCGTCGGGAATTTTCGCTGCTTTCTCCCCAACCGACGTCGTCGCTCGTTCCTCCGTCTGCAAAGTGCAAATTCCCGATGAAGAAATTTTCTTACGAAAAATCGTGGAGAATCGGTTCTCGATGAAAAACCGTGCAGAACCGAGAACGAATCGACGAAAAGCGCGCGCCGCGCGGAGTCAACGTTTCCTTATCTCAGGGTTAGTGGGTCATCGTGATCGTAAACGTGGGTGTTTTTAACTGCTGCACGAGGGCGTCGCGCGGGAAAGAAAAACAAGCTCTATTGAATTCCATTTGATAAGGAATTTCCCGCGGCGAGGAAGTAATCGCAACGGCGATCGACTGTTTCGAATCGCCAGACTATGAAACAAATTCGTCTCGTGAAACGCAATCTTATCGACGTTATTATTGCAGCCTTATTGAATATTCGCTTTAGATATCGTTTCATGAGCAATCCCATACAATTAACTACATTCTTATAGCCTCGCGTGAGATACACATTATGACTGATGCTTAATTATTGAATGTTCATTTTCCCCATCCATAGGTATCCCTTTTGAAATCTTATTAAAATATTAGGTATCCCTTTTGAAATCTTATATAAATATAAGCAAGTCAACGAGTTCGTATATAGGTAACAAATATTACAGCGAGTCAAATTCCCCAGAATTGCTTCAACAAGTATTGTTAATAATTAATTCAACTATTTTCAGAACTTAATTTTTAGTTATTATAGCCAATAGATATCAAAATAAAGAAAAATCTTACTTAAATTTGTTATTAATATTTAGGCAAATGCTAATTATTATTACACAATGCCTAAACTATCGTGGATACAAAAGAATCTTACAGTAAAAAGTTAGAAGGTTCGAGGGGGCCTATTTTTCAATTTGTTCAGACGCCAATTTAACAATCACGACTTGGATTTCTCGTTTCTCTTACACCGTACGTAAAGAGGTTAGGATTTTTCCATTCCAAAAGCAAATGGTCTCGTAACTGCTCGATAAGGCGGTACAAAGGCCTTGAGTTGCTAGCGAACTAAATATATGCATATTTACCTGAGCGTATAGGAACCGCTGTACAGCACGAAACCGTGGCAGTAGCTGTTTTCCAGAATGTCAATGTAGATACGTTAAATATCGATGCTGAGAGGATGGGGGACTCATCGTCGAAACTCCGAGATGGTTCGATATCTTCTCTGAGGCTCGTCGTTTCACGGTATTGGTAAGTTTACCGCCGTGTGTACTTTTCCACACCGTGTGCCGATAAGAATGAAATGGCCACCATTATACTTCTGACCCGGCGAAGCTTTAAAAATTGCTACTCGCAACATTTTGTTCGAAGGAAATCATGAAACTGCTACATATTAATGAAACGATTAAATTCAATAATATTTGAACCGTTATATAAATTTAATTCAACATTTACTTTATATAGAATCGAATATATAAAAATAGAATACCAACAATTTCGTGTCCCTAAACTTCGAATTCAGCAATTCCATCTTTTCGGGGTGACGTGCTTCAAAGAGCTTGAAAACCACCGGTCCAAAATTTCTTCGATAAACGTGAATCAAAATTTCAGAAGATTCCCCCTGTTAATTAAGCAATCTTGAGAGGAGGTCTTGGTTTGATTAGAAAAATTTCCAAAGTAGATTGTTCTAATTAGAAAAATATATTTAATCGCAGCCAGTAGCACTCCAGGTACTCGCAATTTCTCGTAAAATCCGCGCAGCTTGTTACCCGTCTTGCTCCACTACAAAGACGCAGATTTAAAAACTGGAAAAGTTTTATCGCTGGAATTGCACTCTCCGACGCGAGCACCTCTCAGAGGAAACTTCTTCGGAACTAGTTTCTACGGGCTTTCGTAAGAAATTCTGCGAGTGGCTTTTCTCGCGACGACGCAAAAAAAAAAAAAGGAAAGTTAGGAGCGAAAGGTTGGCGACCTAACGGGATCAAGTAGTTCAATGGGAACGTTTTTCAAATACCTGACAGGTATGATTTTTTACGTCCGCAGGAGAAAGGATTGCGCCACGTTTTCCGATCGAAAACCTGACCGGAAACTTCCAGGTATTCCTGCCTCGAAAGGGTTACCCAGTGTTTTTTTCTTCCCTCATTTTCTCTGGTTTCCAGTAGCCCACCACATTTCTAACGTGCGCCCCTTCGCTTCGCCCTGGGAGCCGATTTTTTTTGGTCTGCCAGAGAAAAACATATTTCCTCGATGGAGCGGTCGTAAATCCTTCCTTCTTCGTGACTCGTTGCGACGATACCCCGTGTCCATCCTTCCTGAAAGCAACGAGTCAGAATGTACAATTAGAAAGGGTTGGAAGAATACTAAAGCTCGCTTTGTAGATTTAAGGATCTCCATTTCCGATTTCCGTTGGTGAGTTGTATCTCGTCGCGTACGTATTACAGCAGGGAATCGCACGGCTCGACAAAATGTCTTTACTCGCGGAAGCCGGAGTCCGAGCGTCTCGTGGTTCGAGCTATCAACCCATCGAGAGTCTTTCATTCCGTTTTATACATTCCTTTTGATCCCCCAGTAATATGTTTTTCTTTCTGCGACCGTCGTCACGCTATGTCGAAGTCGTGGCGTATCCACACATCGCTCCAACTATATAAACAAGTTTGCAAGTTCGTCAATTCTTCTGCTCATTTGAATAATTTACATCATCAAACGAACCGAGACAAATCTCGAAGGTGTGTCCTTCCAGAAATAGATTGCTTCTTCCAAGATTGCATTTTCTTGGTAACCAAATTGGAGTTAGCTTCCTCCTCTTGAACGATAACGACTTCGAGTCGTAATTCAAGCGCCGTCTTCGACGCGCAAGAATTAAGGCTAACCGGAGAAACGCCCGTATTTCTGTTGGATGTTTCTCACAGAACCTGGGATTAAATGTAGCGATTCCGTGTAATTAAATTATCCGTGGTGCCGCCCGCTAAATTTATTTCCTCGGTGGGATTTTGTTCTGAATGCACGGACGGTTAATTGGTTCGTTCCAATCTGGGAATAAGCAAACGTTAAAAGATAACGTTTATCCGTTGATGTTGCGATCTCCATTAGTACGACTTTTGAATAATCCTGCGACGTTGTAAGCAAAACGTCGACGATTTTAATAATTGCGAGACCACGAAAGGAAATCTTCAGATTCGGGTTGTTTTATTTCGGATTAGTCTTCATTAGGAACAGGAAATTTGCGATATTTACGCGTGTTATAGGCGGCAAATGATTATGCATTCGTGACAAACGTAATTAAATATAAAAGGATGCATTCGAATGCAATTTTCCCAGCATCGAAACAAAGTCAAAATATTGTTAAATTCACTTGACCTCGTGACTGCAAATATCGAAGAGAATATTGACCAGAAATGACAGAAACGAAATAAATTACAAATTCGCTCCGAAAACTCACTCGCATATGCAGAGAGAAGCCTACATCATATCAAGCTACATGCACGGGTAGCATCGTTTTTAAGTCCTCCATTCAGGTGCTAGATATCCTCGCGAAGGTGTGTTACATGGCGTTCAGCCGTATCGGGGGAGTTGTAAAATCGGCGAAATGTTGTTGACGAACGAAAAAAAAAAAAAAAAACAGCACAACGAAAAATACGAGCTCGAAATGCCGAAGATACGACGAGCAGACTGTAACGAAGCGACGGCAGGAGAAATTTCAAGAAGATAAGTAGCCAAAACAAGGTAAAACGCCGGAGAATAGCTGCGCGCAGAGGCCAGGATCGATATAGCACCCCGTGGATTCCCTTATCGAGGCTTTTCGCGTGTGCGTGTCGCAGTCCCTGGCAAAACACGCACGGTTGCGCGAATTGCCCAACGAATTTCGAATTTATAAATTTTGCATGCGCAATATTGCGTGAGATTGCCGCATGTCCTCCGCCCACCGACGGTTGATTACACCAATTTACTTGCATGCAGTTGTTGCGCACCATCCCCGCTCCCATGCCATGTGCACCACTATTTCGTAGCCCACCGTGCATACAAGGTGTCTCGTTTCGTCGTCCCATATCTTAGAATTGCATTCTGTGCGTCTGAGATTCGTAAAATTTTATGACTTGACTTTGTGCTAGACACTTAGCCGAGTAAGGCTTCGTCACGTTTAACGCGAAATGTACTTTCATTTTGTAATTTAAACTTTCGTTTTTACGGTACAAGTTAGGTATGTGTTCTCATTATCGCGTTGTGTAACAACAGGAAATTCCTCGTTGTAATGCAGTTGCTAGTATCGTGGCAGGTGAAAAGGGAGGAAAAGTTATGTTATAAGAATTTTATTCATTTTTTTCTCTTCGACATCTTTTTCAGGACAAGAATCTTGGTCATCTTTGGTGTCTGTTTCGTTTCATAAGAAGTGTAGGATGAAGTGCCTTGTAGTTGGCATTCCAGCACTCGTAGAAATTCCTAACAACGTCAAGCACTTGAAATCACCCCTAATATGACAAGTTCAGGCTCCAATATTCCTGATCGAAACACTGTATCCAATTCTTTATTGCAATGCTTTATTAAAGTATGCATAAACCTTAGGTACTGTATATCCAGAAGTTTGATGTAAACCTATTAAAATCAGACGGAAATAACGAATACCCCGTGTGTTGAAATTAAAATAGCTTACACGGGTTCAAGGTTATCCCTGCAGACCGTCAAAGTATCGCCTCGTTGAATAATTTCCTTTAGAATCTCGAATTTGAATAAATGGTGTGTCTCCGGTCGGAATATAGATTTTCAGTATTCCGATGGAGAAAGGCGAACTTTGCTCGACAAAACAGGAAGAATTAATTCAGCGACCTGCGAGGATCGTTATTTTTTGACATAGCTTGCCATAACGGTAAAACAGCCGTTCTGTGCAACAGTAATCTCATTCCGATGATGGGAAGCACTCGACTGCAAAGTCAGAGATGCACCGATCGTTCTAGGCGCGCCAGCCTTGCCTTCACCGACTGTACAATCTACTTGTAGCATATATTTTAAGTCGTCTGACAGCTTGTCCGATTCCAACTCGCAATTCTTGCGGAACAGTCCCGTTAACGCTGTCAGCACTTAAAAGCCTAATGACAACACGCCATCCCTCGGAGATTATTGCGGTGGAGGAGCCATCTTGGCTAAAGAGTAGAACGCACTACAAACTTAAAGCAATTTAAAACGTTATACGACAACGAATACGATCAATCGTGCGATCATTTCCTTCAATTGTATTTAAATTAAATTTTTCAATGTAAACGACAGCGATGTCGAACAGTGATGGATACAACAGTGGTCAGCACGAGCCAGTTGCAATACAAAGAAGTTCAAACTAAATAGTCCATACTTATCCTTATTAAATTGGATGGTTAACTGTGGACCTTTTGCACACCCTGTAGAGCAGGTTGTTTAGGGCATGCGCCAAGGGCTCAGTCGTTTCGGGCTGCACTCTGCGGAACTCTGTATCCGCGGCAAGAATAACGGGCTCGTTCTCACGCGCAGAAAATTCGTCGCAGGAAATGCAGGAAATGTGCCCGAAGTGCGCCAAACGACCGCCATGGTTGTTACCTCGACGACGTGCAAAAAAATACACGCGAAAAAGATGATTCGCCTCGCTGCGGAATGGAAAACCCGAATTACAAAATTCATCTTCTTCCGTAATTACGTTTTCCATTTATTCCGGGCACGGATTCCACACTAGGTTTTCCAGAAACGGAAGAAAAATTCTTTTCCGATATTTCCGTGGTCTCGGATTCTCTTATTAATTTTGCGTTATACCGCTCCATTATTATCCTAAATAGAGTACACAATAGGCGATTGTGATACACGTACCACGCCATTTTTCTCGTGCAGCAAATATTCTCAGGATAATTACGATCATCCCCTTCCCATATCCTTGCGAGTGCTACATATTTATTTGAATGCAAATCGATAGTTTCGAAGACAATGAAAGGAAGGCTAGGAACAACACACCTGTAACTAGTTAGGCACTTTGTGCGCGGAAGTGTTGCCACTCGAGTAATCCGACTTACGAAGCTTAAGACTCGTGGAAATTTAACTCATGCCACTGCAATGATTTTTGAACATTTTCTCGAGCGTGTACTCGTTATCCCGATGATATCTAAAGCGGTTTCCCGCTAATGCGCGTTAATGTGCGTATTTTTCCTTACGTGGTCACTGCTCGTCCGGTTAACAACTTTAATGAAATCCCAGCACAACAGTGTTCTCTTTTTTTTGCGGTAGCACGATAGCATCGGTACATCCGCGAATTGCGTGTAGGCGACCATGTGCGTGCAAATGGATCGCAATTTCTATCATTATTCCACGAAGAGAGGGAAAGATAGGTACAATACCTAGAACAAGGACCATGCCATGTAACGATGCTCCCCTATCGTTTCTCTACCTACACGTATAAGCGAATTAGTTATCGAACGATTAATTAAAAGGGAGTTAAGAGTCCACGCGTATCACAAATAATCTGGCCGGTTAAAGAAAATTTAAAGAGAAAAAGCATTTATACTCGCGTATCAAGATCATCATGCGACAGTGTTGAGCAGATTTTAATCAAAATAGTGACAACCGATTACACCGTTGCTCGAGTTTTACTTTACCTTTCACGAAAGAAATGTTCTGACTTCTAAATTTACAACCGCATCGCTTAATTTCATTAAAAAACGAAAGGGAGATCGAGTATCGGAGCGTCGAAGCATATCGTCCGAGGAAGAGATAGGGAGCAGAAGCAACAGCTCGAAAAAATCATGGCGGCGCCTGTTGCAGACCAACGATGGCTGCCCCTGCTAGCTTTTCTATACTTTCAGCCGACTTACACTCTACCTATTGATACCCCTCCCTCCAGACCATCTTCCATTTCACTACCTTTGCCGAATAGCAGGCGCAAGGGCGGGTTGGTCGCAGGTGGAGTGCGCCCGTTGGCGGGGATGCTCCGGGCAATTGGGTTGTCCGGATGATGCATTTTTTCTATGACCGTTTCTCGGTCGGATGTACGAGGGTCTTGGGGATCGTGGCTCGACCTGTAAACACTGGAAACCCATCTTCCTCTGTACAGTCTCCAACCTAACCGAGAAAACCGTAGCGTCGTAAAAGAGAACCAACGAAACCGAAATTCGATCGATCGGCCCAACTTGCCGCCACGAAATCGTTTAACTATTCAGGGGAGGGTATTTTCAACCAAACTCAATTTCAGTCTTGCGTATTATCCATACAAATAGTACCTCCTTTATACTATATTTATTTTATTATTCGAATGCGAAGTTTTCTGTTTTCGATAAATTCTTAGGTAGGTCTTAATCCGATAAACACGTAGCTGAAATGAACGTAGCGATCTTGATGCTCGAGGCATAATATTTTTCATTTTATGTTTTCGATATGGAACGACGGGATTCTATTTTGCAAATGGTAGGTAGTGAACGATATCCCAAAGTTTACTCCAAAAGTGTTCGGAGGTGGGATGCTGCGCACACCTCCCGGATTTTCGGACGAGTTTATGGTCGGCGAGGCTCGGCCTTTCTGTTACGTGATTCCGCTGGCAGCCAGGATGTTTTTTGAAGTTACACGCTACGCCGAGCGGGATTAAACGAGGGACGGTGTTGCAAGGATACCGGAATATTTTTAATAAGTCGAAGTTCAGGTCGTTTCGCCGTTGACGCCGCGGATGAACTTAACAACTGCCGGCTTTCTCGCGGCGCGAGAGGACCCTGTTTTCACCTTATTAAAATCCCCGGACCCGGTGTGTTCCACTTCGCCGCGTCCCGTGATATTAAAACAGTGGTTCTTCGTCTTCTTCAACTCGTACCACAGCCTAGAACAACTGAATTGCTTTATATCATTCGTCGAATTGCTTCTCAACTCCTGGTTCGAGCCACCCTTGGACTCCAATACAATTGATATATATTAATATAGTAGGATTAGTTTTTATACATTTCCATCCATACTTTACTCTTAAAGGTAGCCTTTAAGACCACATTATTTAGGACCCTGATAATTTTATCCCTGTTAACTCTATCTATATCTATATCTACTCCAGAACATATTAAACCAGAATAATATCTTCTTTTTGCATATTCAATTTTACGAGCTATTCCTAATAAACTTGATGGAGTATTAATATTATTTATGTCGATTCTCAAATTAATTTTATATTATATATTAATATACATTACACTGCGATTAATAGAGAAATTTGTAGGCTCAATTTATTACGTTTAACATTAATTACTTTGGTTAGAAATTAATGAAATATAACGCGCAATCCGAAGAGATTAAAGACTTCGAGCAGGAGCGTGTGCTGAGTTTTTCTACATGTCCGCAGCCACCTTTGCTCCACCTTGAAATATCCCCTTCTCTAGAATGACAATGACGAGCAACGCGCATAGAAATGTAACGAAATTTACTAAGGGGTTACCAACAAGACGAAGACGCAGCCAGATTAGGAGCTTTTTATCCGCGATTAAATATGCAGCGCGCAGTTCATCCTGGCTGGTGCATTTACATCCTATTTCGCATTCAAGGATTCGTGCATTTCTCTACCTGTGCTTCCTGGCGCGCACGGAAATTTCCTGCTTAGATGTAGTCGGTGGTGTTCTGCTCTTCCATCCTTCGCCACCATCCCCTGCTCGTCTCTTTCTCTCGTAGCGAAGTTCTCGAGCAGTAAAGCGGCTCGTGCACTTTCGTGGGGTGCATAAAGCGAAACGGGTCGGTAAAAGAATCGTCGATATATGTGTTAGAGTACTATGTTTGCTACGTCTGCGCAGCTAAATACACTCCGGCCGGTGTGTGCATACCGAGCGATGCCAAAGAGTATCAGCTTCTCCCTGGAATACCGACCAATAACCCTTGGAACGAGGACGAAGTCGATACTCCGCCGAATGTCTAAATAGTCGCGATGGGAACCTCTGTGACGGCTCGAAAATAAATGCGGTAATTTCTAACTCGATTTCGAGTTCCAAGGTCAACGGAAGGTCTCCTCCCTCGTGCGAACGTATGCTAAATGTCTGCGGCGGAGTCGAACGAGTGGGTGTGACACGGTTTGATTATGCTTCGCCTGTGACAGAATAGGGATACAAAAAAGTGGTCGGGTCGCCATGCTGAATCAGAGTAATGAATACTCCGACGTACGCTTGCGCAGACAACGCGATGTATCGAGTAGGCTACCTGGCATCGATCGACGTTTGGCATTCTGAAACATTCAGAATGCTTATTCCTGCACCGATCTTTCGACCGATGGAAAAGTAAGTATTTCTTGTTCGTGGGGATCGATCGGTCGTTAACATTCATTTATACGCTCGAGTGGAGATGAGCTTCCGGTGCGGCGATGGCCGTCAGTTTTTGGTCTTTGTGCGCCTCGACGACAACAGGTATCCATGGCGAGGCTTCGTTTACTGTACTGTGTTTACTTTACCGACTGCGCACCGTCTCCAATTTTCCAATGCTACTGTAGTCAGGTATTTTTCAAGATTCGATTCTAACTTCATTTATGCAGTACTCCTACCTGAGCACGATTATTAATGAGAACATATAGAGTTGTCAAGAATACGCGAGAGTGTATACGCATACGAATTGCTTTTAGATCGACGCAATATGACTCACATCTATGAAATTGCAATAAATAAGATTGAATCGTTAATACACACTATTCTTGACAGATCTTGAGAAAAAAGGACAGGTTTGCTGCCAGTGTTTCAGAACTCCGTAAACACGCGACTACATCAATTGATCTGTTTTCTTTTATTGGTTGTATTTTAATCGTTTCAATCGCAAAGTCGGAATTAATTACGGAACATTCGCGGATTCCGATTTGAGATAACGTCGACCTGGAGAGTGTAAATGAGAAAATACGCGTTCCTTATTCAATAAAATCTATCGAATGGAGAATCTACAGTTACCCCGGACAAGACAAATGCAGAAATTAAATTGTAGGACTGTCTATGTTTCGTTCGATTCCCAATTAAGATTCTGCTTCGCTAATTAGGAGACTCGAGTGACCCCCGTCGTTAAAATTACCGTTAAAAGGTATCGACACTTACGTTTCAGAATGTGTACATATTTATTCCAAGCAGCATCTAATTACGTCCCGATACCGCACGTATGCCTATACAGGGTGAGTCGATAACTTACATAATCTTTGCTGGAGCTATTTTACTCAAACAATATTTATTACTAAAAAATTACGAGCCACGAGAAAATTGAGATCGAGTACGATACATTTTATACGAGATAGTTTTCCTGAAATCGATGGAACACTCCTGAAGACGATGATTATCAACTCACCCTGTAGACGTTTCTTTCTCTTTTCGATGTACTCGTTTTTACCGAGGTCGAGCAAGGTCCAGCCACTTATAGCGTGCTGTCAGCGTTCACAAAAAATAACCGTATCCCAATGGCGAGCAAAGAATGTCGCTCGCGCAGGTAATGGGTACGCAAGGCAGGGTTCACGAATGACGGGAGGTCCTTGATCGCGATGAAGAAAATTTCGTTGTCGAGTGGGGACGATTTCTGATAGAATGTGGAAGGATAGGACTGCTGGACCCAGTCAAATCCTATAGGAAAGGTGGACGCCTTGTTCTCACTTTTGACCATGCGGTTACTGGTCACGCTAGCGGAATTCGCTTCATCAGCTCGTGACACTGAAAAGTTTTAAAGCGACACTCCGTTGTATTTTGCGGCCAATTCTTTCTTTTCTCATCGAACAAAGTGTAGTTACTAAATTGGGTACTGTTCGAGGTTCGATGTAAGTCCCATCTTTTAGAAAGAGTCCGTGTTGGCAGTCTCATAAATTTCAATTCATCGTTTATTATTCGCGAAGAATGTTTATGATTTTTGTGTCGCGACGAGGTTGTTCTAATACTTTTACATTGTATCGTTTCAGATGCGGAGAATTCAGTCGCTGCTCGGATCGTGGAGATGGCGGCTTAGCGTCCAATGGGTAAGTCGAAGATTCTCCAAATCAGTATTAATAAATTCAGGGGTCGAATTTATACGAGATGGACTTGAATCCTGAGCTAGCGTTATGTAAATGTTGAGTTTCTATCCAGATCCCGAGAGAAGTGAAAATACATTTTACATTTTCCCTATTTGACAAGATACTACTTAAAATTTGTGACAAGTGAATGAAGGCATTCTAATAATAGTAACACTTTTATAAAATTGCATGAAGATTCTTTATTATACAGATAAGTGGAACAGCCTGTATAATAGACCACAGAACATAAATTATAGCAGAGCGATAGATACAACAGTGCAAGTTCTATTTATTTCTACCAAAAATAGCATCTCATTAAACGCAATAGATTTCGACCAGAGGTACCACTGTTCGATTCGTGGTTTTTGTCAAAGTTCTGGTAAGGTTTCCAAAGTAATCTGGCGACTTGTGCCGAAGTGCTGTCGGAGTGGATAAGCATAAAGCGCGACGGAGTCGAACAGCGAGACATATAACAAAGAAACATTCTTGCGACGCTAAGAACCAAAGGAGACGAACGCGTACGGTCCCGTTTGTTCTAACGACAGCTTTCGCTATTATTTCCCTCCCTCGGAACCCGCCGTCGACGGTCTCTGTTCCCAATTTTTCCCGAGCAGTCGTATCACGAAAACTTTGCTGATTTCATCGAGATATTTCCTTGTTGACACGAACACGAGTTTCATCTGGCAAATAACGCCACGGAATACTGTGTTCAATTTCAAAATTGCATTCGGAAGTCGCGGAGTTTCTGCGTTGTTCTCCGAACATTCTGAGATTTTAAGATATTCGCGGAAAATGTCTGCCAAGGACGGTTCAATTTGTAAATCAAATATTTGGCGAAGAAATTTTTGCGCGAAGACGAAACAGGTACGGACGAGTAAGGATCCTTTGAATTAACGAAGTTGATTATCAAGACGCTGGGGTCCTTTCAAAGAGGTCATATCGAGGAACAATCGAGAAGAAGGAAGCAAGAGGCTATCTGCGAGGGCGCGGATAAGTCAAGAAGCTGGAAGCTGAACGAAGTTGCGCGCCAGTCGGGGGTGAGGCTGTCGGGCAGACCGTTGGTTTCTATGTAGATCGCTACGAAGGCGAAGCGAAAGATCGCGTATCTGCGCGAACCATCGCGTTGAAGATATTCTTCGTGAAATAGCCTGCCAGAAATTGCTTCACCGTACAGAAATAATCGACTAACGGGTTTGGCGTCTGGAGCGTGGAATTGGAGTTGCGAAAAAGTTAATTTAAGTTAGCTTAAGTTAGCCTTCTCAAGATAATCGTAACAAGAGAAATCGAAAAGTCCGCCAAAGTTCGCCAACACGATTCTCGGTAGGCGCCATTTATACTTCAGTCAGATCATCATTCACACGCGCCAAAGGGTATAAGCCTTTACTTGCTTATATACCTCGACAATTGTCCCACATTCTTGGTAACTCCTTCTACAGTTGGAAGTGGAAATTTCGAGATGGAGAAACCGAGAGTAGGGCCAGTGGTCCACGTTACTTCCAGGACACAGTTTAATTAAACTGAAAGCTGAAACTGTTATTCTGTTTTAACCTTCGGCGTTATGGATGCGCTTGTTCGGAGGTTGGGGGATGGTCGAATTGAATTCGCCCCGGAGGCCACTCGGTTCTCATGCATTCCGTCGCATGCGTCGACCCCCCTGGCCTCACCCACGGCTCCCGATAACTCCGTCCAATATCCAATTTCGGTGGATACACAGTTGCTAGGAAAGGTCACGTATTCCGAACTGCGCCCCCTCCGAGTATTACCGGGAATAAAGTTTGATGGGGGGTACGGCAAAGGACTGCGGAATTTTCGAATATGACGAATAGACTGATGCGATTGTCTCTGGTCTAGTAATCCTCGGTTCCTCTTGTTTTACGAACCCGTTGCCCGTGATGAAGTTAAGGTCCTTACATTTCTGCAGGGTCTCCGACATTTAACGCGGCAATTCCGATAGCGAGGCGGGATGATCACCTTAGATAACTTATTCATTTTTTTGGGGTATCGAGTTTTCGACATTATCGGTTCTCGCGCTGAAAGAAAAAGCAAATCTTGTTTAAAATTCTACAATTTTCTTGAATTACTTCTTCTGTTACTCGTTTTGGTAGAAGTTACAGCCCTACTCGTACGTTTTAATAACCACTTTACCTCATCTGTTCCCTATTTGTAAAACGATGTCAATTTTATCGACAGTAAAAACACCTATGCTCGGATAGCGAATGCGGCAGAGCTTGGAATGTTCCAAGTACTCCTTCGGCGGATTAAAAAAGTTCAGGCGGTACATTTAGAAGTCAATAAACACGTCCGCAGGAGTTCGTATTTGCATTCCCTAAGATTTTAATTGAGAAAAAAACGTCCAATGATTGGTTAAATTATCGACTGCCTAATAGGAATTCCCCGCGAACAGTTCTCACCATCCATGTGTTCTTTACCATCGAAAATCTTATTACCATCGCGATCGTCGTTCGGAATTGAAACCTTTGCGTTGTCTTTGGATTCTAAACCTGCCCACGGATATTAAGAAACAAGTTGCGCATGCTTCGTTATCCATCCGATACTTATCGGAACTGCACGGAGGCAAGGTTCACGAAACCTGGCATAACTCGCGTTGCATTCCTCGCGAACGAAGGGTCTCAGTGTAATCGCATCAGCGTTCGCATCACGTTGGCGACGAAGAAACGACGAATAAGAGAGGATATGGCGTATAGTTGAACGCAACGAACTCCCACGAGCCGTGCATAAAAGAGGGTGAAGCTGGAAACGGTGTTGCAGAGCTTTACTAGTATTCTGAGACACATCTCGGATGAATGAAACACCATAATCACCACGTTGCACTTAATTCGAATAGATTTTTCGATGCTGTTTTCAACGCCTCTATTTTGTAGGACAGTGTTTTTCAGACGATCTTAGCCATTACGGTTCAAAATCGATACTAAAATCGAACATTTCTGGCCTTTCTCGTCGACCAGGAAGCAGAGGGTGGGCTGGACTTCTCTCTCCCGATGGAACCACGGGATACACCCTGTGCACGTCGGTGCACAGAGGGGTTTCGCATCGATCGACCGCCAGGAGCACAGCGATGCTCCGATTGGCTACCGCAGAAGCTTTCCTTGTCGCGCTTCAACGCTTTCGCCAACGCTGAAGAAGGACAAGGAGACTTCCGAGCGATCCAGCCTGGCTTCCGCTGGTTGAAGAGCAACCGCGAGCCCAGCCAAAACGGACGATCGACGAGGAGGGAGATACATACCCCTTTTGCAGGCACGAGCCATGCAGTGGGTGCAAGGGGTGCACCTTCGCACAATTTTTAAAAATTATTAGCAAGCTTTGAAAAAAGAAACGTTACTTCAGATTCCACGAATGGACGGTCTTCGAAACGATGCCCCATTTTGCAATATGATTCGAGATCTTCATCCTCTTTCTCCACCCTGTGATGTTGCTCGTAATATACATATTTCATATATTCACAGCAGCAGTAAATAATTTTCCTTGCTAGTATGTTTGTGAAAGTGGAATGCATATACGAAATAATATTTGAGATAAAGGGATTCGAAAGTGTGAGATGGCACCCAGGCAGCGAGGACCTAGAAACGCCCCTGCTCTTTCGGAGCTAGAAGGAGATGTCAGACGCGAGGAAGAAAACAGGTTCGCCGTGACCAACCGTGTAAGGAACGAGGATAGATGGCGTCGATCGACGCCTAGGTGGGGGATACCCGTATAGTAAACAAAATGGAAAATCGGTGGACGTTCCCGATGTGTAGGTCGCGCACCAACCGCGTCAGAGGTGGAATCAGCTTATACCAGGGATGGAGTAGTACTCGGTGTTTCGGTTTGCCCCCCGACACCCTCCCCTTATCGACGTCCAATCACCTCCAACAACCGCTACTCCAACCCTCTCGTCACCTTCTCTATTTTCCTTGATTCTTTCCATCATTGTATTCTGTTACGTAAACAATCTTAAACGAAGGCTCTGTTATCGTCTCTGTCTCCACTCATCAATTTCAAGACCGCATGCATAAGAATCAAAGTTTGAAATTTAAGTTGCAAGAATCACGTTTACGAATTTATTTTGTAAACATTCGACAGCGTTTATCTGGCTATGATGGTCTTGTAGGTGAATTGGGTCTGCGAAGGCTGCGCCGAGGACATCAATATCAACGCCGGAAGAATCATTCGCCGGTGCATCGTCAGATTCTAGCACTGACATCAAAGAATACAAGAAAATAAGAACAGTACTCGATTCGATAAAAACAGTACCAGGGAGAGAGCCACGATGTGTCGGCGAAAGCAGGAAATTGTGTCTCACCTCCGTTTCAAGAATCGTATCCGAGTAAAAGGGATTCCATTTTGGAATTTTTGAAGAAATATTCAAATTTCTGTCGTCTCATTTGCTGCGTGATTTCGTCAACTTCTTCGAGAATTTATTTGCCATTTCCCGTTATGCAGTTGCGCGTTGCAAAGGTTATGCGGAAGCGTAATTTATCGCCGTCGATCGATGTAATTACGGTTTTCGTTTCACGGATAGTGGCGTGCATTTCACAAGTTAATAAATATCGCGGGAGTTTTCCTCGTGTCAATGACCCGGCCGAATCATACTCGGTGTCGCTTGGGTAGCTGGAATCTTATTATTTCGACGTTTACCGCGTCATCGACATTTGCAATTTATTTTATTCGCGCGATCGTTAACATTTTTGTAAAGGCATTATTCTTTTTATTTTTGATAAACTCATATACGACTTTAAAGTTATTTATGTTGGCAATACTATCGTTATGTTTTATATGGCGACTCGATAAAGTCGCAAACTTCTAACGGTGCTTAGCGTTCTCGACAAAAGTAAACAGTCCTGACGTGAAATCGAAATAGTGATTCTAGCGAAGTGATTTCCAGTGAGAAATTCACGCAGTTCCAACTCGAGTTTACTTCACCGTAATTATCTTGATTCTACTAAACTAATCAAAATAAAAAAACGCAGTGCTCTTACAAAACTGTTGATAATCACCTTCATAAAATTCATTTGAAGTGTCCATGATTGAAATCATTTGAAATTATGAGCAATTATAGCGCCGTGTCAAGGTGGTTTTCGAATGAGTTAATTCGAATTTCCCATCGAGTTCATTTTCTTAAATAAAATACCCAATAGTATCGTCGACGAAGTCGCGCGAAAAAGAGCAAATCAGCAATTCACTCTACTTCGGTAATCTTCCACAATCTCCAGCCAATGAAACTTTTGCACCAGCAGATCTTGAACCCATACTCCAGCGCGACCACCTTTCCAACCAAACCTTTCCTCCGATCATGCTGTCCTCTCGTTAAAGCTCCACGAGCTTACCCTCCCTCCTTATTACGTCCATTATGAGAATCGCGCAATAGCTTGCGCGAAAAGTGTCAGTTTCGCATTAACTCTAGTAGCACTTTAGATTTTTACTTCTAGGTTCATTCGATACTCCTTTGGGACTCGAATTTCGTCATAAAAGGATCTCACTGTGGTATACACACTTGATAGTTTTTGACAAACCGACTTAATTCATAACGACCTCTAAACTGAACTAGAAGTCTGAAATATTCGTTCAAGTTCCCATCGAAGTCCGCCGTCGGCGTCCATCGCGAGGAAGCGATTATTCGAATTAAGATTCCTGATTCGCGGGCAGAAAAAGACCGTGAACGTAATTGGTCCCCATAACGTCGAGGACGCCACTGTCAGGCGGAGGACTCCAGGCTGGAAATGGTGGATTTTGCGCAGCCGATAATATACAATTTCCGTTCGATGGAGCGAACGTAATTGGATCGCCTTCGAGCATCCCCTCGTCTGCCACTCCGGCAACTGGTTCCGACGAATTAACCATCTTGCCGATCGCCAATGGAGAAGCTGGAGACTGCGAGATACCCCGGTCCCGTTCGTCCTGCAGTTCGACCGTCTTTGCACTCGTTTTGCCTCGCTTGATTCGTGGCCTGGTTCGATAACCACGCGGCCAGCATTTATTATGTCCACGTCCACCTTGTTAATCGCGAAGCTTTATCGAACGATCGGCGACTACGGCCAGTACATAAAAAAGCTTGTTCATAACACGGCAGATCAGCTTTGAACGTAACTAACCCTTTATGCCAGGCCTCATCTCTCCCCCCCCCCCCCCACCCCCCCTCCCCCCACATAGCCAGGTGCAACCAATGTCTCGCCACTCGATTAAGATTTTTCGATCGGCCGATGCCACGTTTCGAAGAATCGTAAACCCCCGCCCGGCCGCGGGCGCCCCCCCCCCCCTCCGCGCCGCGGGCCACAGGGCAATGTTATCGAAGCGAATCGTCCAACGGAGTCACGCTGAGATCACGATCCTCCGTTTCTCGCGGATTGAGCGATTAGCCAGTGGAAGGACGAGAAATTGGATTTGCATACCGTCGGGCTTGTCGGTCAGATTGGGAGCAGCCTTGCGTTAACTTCGCAGTGTTTCTTTGGTTTCCGTTGACAGCCAGGAGAATTGAAAGTCTAACGAGGAGCGAGGTCTACGCCATTATGGTATTTTGTAGTTGATGTCTCTGGGTGTGAGCACTCGGGCTATCGACTTTCCGTCGTGAGGCGAAGGTGGTGGAAAGCATTGTTCTATGAACGAGGAGAAGGCGACGATACACACGGTTCATATAGGTCTATTACAGGAAGAAGGTTCTCTATAAAACTGTCGTGGACTGCATGTTCTCGCTCCAAAGGTGTGATTCGATTGAATGCTTTCTAGACTATAGGACAACGGTTTTTATCAGTTCTAGCAAAAACAACTCTCGCGTGGCACGTTCACATTCCTCCTGAAATCGAAACACTACGTATTCAGTTGAAAGGTTTCAGGAGGCATCCCGAGTCCCAAGTCTCGTGTCCTAAGTCCCAAACTCTAATTTTCTGGAGCAACATAAATCGCTAACTAGTAACTCAGACTGACCCAACTATGCCTATCCCAAACGTCATGAGTCTTGATCCAAACTGAGCGACCATCTTCCTACTAAAATCGAAACGCTACATCTTCAGCTAACAGCCTCGCGTCCCAAGTCCTAACCTAGCCTAATCTAAGTCCTAACCTAAATCGCTAACTAGTAACATAGAACGACCCAACTATGTCAATCGCAAAAGTCAGAAAAATGTTTAATAAATCAATTTATCCCTATCACCGAGGACAATCGAATAGTAAAGCTCCTGGAATCTATGCGTCCTGCGTAGGGCTATTGATTGGCCGTTGAAAAGTTCCAGCTGGCCAGTGCACGTGGCGCCATCTTTGGAGAGAGTCGCTAGTCAATTTTCAGGGAAACTGGGAGCAGAGTCGGTGGTGAACCAAAGGGGATGGTGGGAGGGCTTGCCCAACGGATGGAGGGGAAAGTTGGAATCGTGGTGAAGTGGGTTGAGAGGCGGCGAGACGGGTTAACCAGTCGAGACCACTCGGTCGCGCCCCGACAACCCTGCCCGACCCCTAGGATGGGTCGAGCAACGGGGTTGGAGGTGTTGGGGAAGCAGCCAGGTATCGATCCTCGGAATGTCCATGTTACACGATGCCTGGATCGTCGTCCGGTTATTCGGTTCTTAGACGAATCGAAACCTGTTTATCCAGGTTGACCAGTAGCGCCGCGTGATCCCTAATTTGCGTATGTATGTCTTAGGAACAGAAAGTGGGAAAATAGAAAGCGGTTCGAAAGAGAAATTGTAGTCGAGAGGAAAAATTATAGAGCAGCAATTTGGGATTCGAAACTGGACTCTTCTTACATGAACTCCTCGGCCATGGATGCGATACAAACATCCTTGGTATTAGAATAAATTAATCAGCTTTCTTTTCCTTTCAAGTTTGTTTGCATTTACAGAAGAATGTAAAAACTACTAATCAGCTTTCTTTTCCTTTCAAGTTTGTTTGCATTTACGGAAGAATGTAAAAACTACTGTGTCCACGTAGCACTGACGTCGAATATTCCATCGGTTAGCCCAAGACGCGATTTTCCTGATGAAGTTTGGAACTATTCCGCAGAAGATGGAAGCGTGACCGAAGTAGGGGGTGGTAGTGCACCGAGGTTGGCGGATATCGTCTTCTTCGGAGATTGCATCACCCTTGGGCGGTATTAATATCGATGGTCCGGGACGGGCAAGTTTTCTAGCGGGAGTTGGAGCGTTTCGAGGTAACGAGATCAGGTTGCACTCGGGTCGAGATTTTGTTACGCATGCTTTAATTGAGGTTAAATATTCCAAGAGGATTGCTTTAGCGTGGTGTTTCAGGATAATTTATCGTGTAAGGGATGATCCAAGCTGAATGCTTCGGTGATTTTTCAATCGGTTACTTTGATTTCAGATAAAAGCTTTCTCAGTACGCACTGCAAAGAACTAAATGTTCAAGAACGATGCCTTTTTGTTTCCTACCGTTTTGACCAACGAGGTCTTCCAATTTCGCGGAAATAGGTCTGTACTACTACGAGGAATACTCATGTTACGTGTATGCAATTTTCAGCGATGGTCCTCGAGGGACAGAGACTTTTGCATTACATAAAATGCAAATACGTCTTACATTTGTAGATTTTTATCAAGTCTATTCTGCATCAGTGATGTTGGATCGAGTACTTTTACCTCTCGCTACCGCCAACAACGGTGACCTAGAAAAATTATGCTCTCGAAGGCTATTACTCGTCCCGCGTAAATTGTATAGCAATCTAAAAATACACGAAAAATTCCGTGCTGCAGTTCCTGTTAGCATTCTTTCAAGTCCATTCTAAACTACGCATGTTCCAAATTTAGTATCGTAATACACTTTCGCGCAAACTTCCATTTTGGAAAATAGGAATACCTAATTTTCTCATCGATTTTCGTCGACTGAGAAATTTGTCCGAATAACGAATGGAAGTCTTTTATCAAAGAAATATCCAATCAAATTTGCCTTTCATCCCTTATTCGACGTTTTCCCAAGATAAGAATTCTGCCCACCCCAGCAAGTTCCCACGATATATCAGCGAGCGAAAGGGTCGAGGGAAAAGGGCTCGCCGAGAGGGCTCCCCAAAGGTTTCGATCGATGCACCAATCCGGAAACTCCGCCTCGTGTGACAGAGCCTCGGCTAAAGGGTTGGTCGAATGGCTGCTAGATGGCAGCACATGTCGGTCGCTGTCTAGGGAGCCGAGTGGTCCAGTCGGAGCTCGAATCACAATTCTCTCGATTAAAGATATGGCGGGAGGCATGGCGTCGCTGTCGTTCTTCCTTGATCAACTTTCCAGTCCACCAGGTTCTTTTGTAACGCTCCATCGAATTTTTCGTCGCTCTTTCTCTCTCCGTGCTCGCTCGATCTGCCACGAGTATTTATAAGCGGCTCGAAATAGGACCGCTTTCACCGTGCAACGTTGCCCTCGTCCGTTCAGCTATCGCTCTCGGTTGGTCCACCTTCGATTTTAGACCCGACGCCCGTCGGGTTTGATGACCTCGCCTCGTGAACGGAATCCAAATTCCGTGACATTGTATCGCGTTTCAATTTCACTTGCTTTGTTCGGTGATAACCGTGTATTGATAGCTTCTAATAATATTATATATCCATGCGTGAATTTTCCAAGCAGCACTTTCTCACGGGATTAGAGATGCAACCATTTTAAGAGCGGACGCGATTACATTTTCCCTGTCAACGCCGACGCACCGCCATGGAATCCCACGAGCATTTCGAGTGCGATTCTCGAAAGCTGAACCTCGCTGGAACACTTGGTGATCGATGGAGCATCGAGTGAGTTACTTCTCGATGGGCGTTTCAAGGGAAACGTGAAAAGCGGAGCCATTAAGGTTACAGTATCCAGAACAGATACGAGATCATTCTCTGAGAGAGACTTGAACGTCGTGAGGTCGTTCTGGTAATATATACAAACCCAAAAGGAACGAAAGCAACGCGCCATATTTATTTGTGTTTTTTGTAGATAGCAAGTCTTTAATTTCTTCCATTAAGTCTCTCATATTTACGGAGCGTTTAACGTGACAAGTGATAGCGTAAAATATCGATATGAATTTTTGTTATTTTGACATGTTGATGATCCTTAAGTGTTTAAACGTGTCATGAAAAATGGATATTGAATAACTCAAGAAATTCCAAAGGTTTCCGAGCGTATATTTTCTGACTTTAAATTTTCTCCATTTTTTGGCCTTAAGAAATGATTAAGAGTAAGCAAATTGGCTTCTTGGTTGAGAAGCTTTAGTCGAAAGGGTTTCTGGTTAAAAAGGAACCCCGTGCGACCCTCGCGACGAAAAGAGTCCTTTTGGTATTAAGCATCCCGCGTACCCCTAATTTAACCCGTTATTAGTTTCGACCCTCTTTATTGCGGTCTTCGGTGTTCTTTGTCCGTCGTTTTCTTCGACACTCAAAATACTCAAATTCGATTGCTCCGATAGCGAGTCACGTAGTCAACAACTTGTCCAAAGGGTGCTTTAAAAGTATTTTAACCGTCGTATAAAAATCGCCTTTATAGATTCGATGGTTTCAGTTAATTCTTTTAATACCATTCAATCAATGGTGATGGAAGTGCTGCGGAATCCTCAAGGTTACCCGAGTTGTTTTGTAGATTTTCATGAAACAGAAGTTACGTAAAAAATGAATAATTTAGATAAAAAGTACTTGGAGAACGGATAATTGTTCTTAATTATTCAAGCAATATAAATTTGCATAAAATCGATATATCATTCAACAAAGCCTTTGCATATTTCACCGTTTTCTTTATCGTTAGTTGTCCTCTTTTTTTATTTTCAAGGAACAAAGGTGTTTCCTTTGGAGATTCACTGCTGTATATCGTGTGATCGCTGTCGATTAAAACAAGAAGAGTTCTCCAATTAACGTTCTTTTATTACTCACGCTTTGTCAGCAAGATAGGCGAAAAATTGTTTATGGGCGCAATACTCCCTCCACGATGTCTAACGTTATCCGATCTATAAATAGCGAGTTGGACCAAGCCAGAGATAAGGCTGCGAGTTGTTGTTAGCCATGTTAACACAAATCGTTTCTGTCCAGAGAGAATACTAAACCGCGTGGAACGTTGCTGGTAGTTTGTTACAGCAATGTTTCTTCGTTTTACCCGGGGTTCGTGACTTTAAATATTCAACGTAGAATAATTGCGCGAGAAAAGCTTAAAGCGAGTACATTATCCTTCAAAAGTGCCGGTAGACGTTCATCCGAGATCACGAGCGAAAGACAAGTAAGAGATTGAGATCGTACAATTAGGAATTTTTTTAATAGCAGCGGAAATGTATGGCTTGATGTCTTTATTTTTAGTAGAAAAAGAGAATCTTGAAAATTATTGTTCATTTATCAAGAATACTCTAACTCGAATTACACGAATTGCCAGGAGACTTTTGGACGGCACTGTACATTTTGAACTGCAACCAGAGAGTAGAAATATTAATGGAGAGCGTGTATGCACATGGAAATGCGTCTCCGAGCGATTGTTGCGCTTCCTCTTCCGTTTCATCGCGCGAAAGAGCTACACAGTTCGAGGACCACGACCCCTTTATGCCCTTCCGGCGAAATTGGACACGGAAAGGTCAAGCTCGTCGCAAGCGAATCGCTTTTAATTAATTCCCCTGAGGAGACGCGACGAAAGCCAAGGAGGAGAAAGAGTTGCAGCGTCTGTGGACCAAGAAGTCGCGGGGCTGGCGCAGAGTTACGTCCCGATTACGCTTCCAGAAGAAAAATTGTTCTCCTCGACGAAAAAAATATATTCCTTGCAGCTGCGCGCATGTCGACTACGCGCCGCACATATTCTAGGGGAAACTTGCCAAAATCGCGCCACTTGAAATATTTTACCTCGTACCTCCTCTCTGGCAGTCGTCTGTATGCAGATTAAACCTCTACTTAATTTAAATAAGTATTCAAGATAAGTATTCGACACGATATAAATTTTATTTGATAAAATTAAGTTTTTAAATGGAATTCTTATATGTGTATTTTAGAAATGACTCGAGGGTGAATAATTGTAACATTAACGCCCGTTTCAGTCTGCTGATTGTATCCATTAATATTCTAACGTTTACACTAATATTATTCCTTTTGATATACAGCCAGACTTCTCTATTATTATTTCAGTTACTTCATATAACTCATCGGTAAATTATGCTTATCTTCGGTAGTAATAAAGAAATCGAAGAAGACTAATTCGCTCCTGGAAACCGGTTTTCGAGGCTCGAGGTCGAACTATACGTTGGCCTCCACTCCTCCTCTATCCATAACCCCTCCCTACATTATTCTTTTCCGTGGAAAAATTACAGCCACTTTCACGAGGTCGGAGCCGCGCAATTTGCATTCTTAATTCGACGATATGAGGAACCTGTCGAAGGTACGGTCAAGGGTTTCACGACAAGAATTACGAAACAATTTTTCACAGCGCAAGCGTGAGGAGCTTTTTGATGTGCTATATCAAATCTGAGAAATGTGATAGGAAAATAATATATCCCAAAACACAATTTTAAAAAATCTTATCGGATGTACAAGTTCTCAATTCGACTTGAATTCAGGCCCTGAATACTTTCATAATCCACATTCATTCACCGAGACGCCTAGAACGACTTCGCTCAAAAATTCCTTCTCTCGCGCTCCATTTTCCGATATCTCGCGCCACGTGTACGGAATTTCCTCTCTTCGAAAGGAGAAACGGCGAGGTGCATTCCGGAGACGAAAATCCGAAGGCTAAGAATTCCGACGAGTACAGAGATAGCGGGCCGTTTCCGTCTGAAACGGAAAACTGAGAAAACGCCAACCAGGAGTAGCTAGCAGCTGTCAAATTATTTTCTGAGGTATTCCCGTAGGTTGATGGAATCTCGTAGACGTCGGGGCTCGTTTCTACACCGTTCCTCGCGATCTCGCCGCTCGCCCCCCCCCTGGCCCCCTTTATAGCCACGATACTAGAGAAATATTGTTCCAGCCGCGAGCACGCAAATAACACGGCGCCCGACGGATTTAAACGGGATCCCTATGACATCATTCTCTCTTTGTCTTAACAAAATGTTTTCCCGACCGAAAACATGAAAGATCCTCGTAAATCGAACGATATTTTATTATACTCTGTTTTTCGATCGGGTATCTTTTATCATTTTTCTACCAAAAAAAGGATGCGCATTCCATCCAAATTATTCGCGAAAAACCAGAGTGAAATGGAAATGGAGAGAACGGATGCGCTACATGCCCCTCGGAGAAGACCGTCGAGAAACTTTCAAATACCTCTCAGAGAATAATAATTCTGATGATTAGGAAACTCCGTGGAGTTTTCAAAAAAGTATATATACAGCGTCTCCATCATGGAAATAATAACAAAGTTTTCAAAGTGTCGTTCGTCGTCGCAGACGCGCCCTCAACCCCCTCGAACTTTTCATAACACGGGTCGCGCGCAAACAGAGGTAATTTCCCGACTTTCGCGTCAGTCTAACGGAATCTGGAGTAACGAGAATAGGGGAGCAAAAAATAGCGACGTTTCGCGCGGTAAGACACGCGTAGAGGGTGAGAGGGTGAAACGAAAGCATTAGAGGACGCGTCGAAGATGAGGCCGGGAGAGTTGATACAGAAGAGGATCGTGTGTGCTCCAGTCGGTGGAAAAAGAAACCGAAGGCGAGAGACGGACTGATTTCGAGTGCGAGACATGGTCCCCGATGGGGTGAGACAACAAAAGTTCAATTCCCAGGAACGGCCGGAGGAAAATCTTTCTCCGTGATTGCATTCCCCGTCTCTGACTCCGTCGCTCTCCTTGTAATCCGCTTTCGCCACTGGAAAAGCGGCCTTCGCTCCTTGTCCGTGAGAGAAAATGGGAAGTCGATCCGACCCAGTCGAGATTTAAATATTTGAAAGGGCTGCGACGACACTTCCTTCTCGATCCAGAAAATCAGTGACTTTGTTCGATTCAATCCCCCAGATAATTTCTATTATCCAAACTCTACTGTACCCATACCATCGGCTATATGAATTTTTGAGTGACGGCAAATTAATGGAAGAAAAAAATGCATGGGTCAAATGCAGTGTTAATAAAATATATATCTCCATAAAATAATTCCCATGCAACTCTTCGCTTGGAAGAGACTACAGTTCCTCTCAATTTCAATACCTGTCCTGCGCGTGTAACCAATGGTTACAAAGTAAGCTTATGACTGCAGTTTTAAGAACGGCCGATACCTTCGGAGACTCTCAAAGGCGTTCAATACCCATGGAGACTTCCATTACCGACCCGGACTTGCAATATCTTCAGACATCGACCGATATTCGCGAGGATTCGAAAGCTTCGCGAGCCTCGAATGTTTCCAGTCACTTTCGGGCCACAAACTCAAGCACCCATCGGCATATATCGAGGAATAAGAGAAACACGCGGCGCGACTCTGTCATCCCCGACGGTGCCATGGAAGTATAAAACATTCGATGGTCTCCGTGGAACTTATTGCCCGGCGAACACCGTAACAAACGAAATTTACAAATTTCTCCTCTCGTCAGCATCCCGTAGCCGCCCACGCGCGAAACTGCGATTTACGAGGATCTCCCGGGTGTAAGCAACGGTGCAACTTGGGAATATCCGCGGCGATAACAAGTTTCCCTACTCCAGTGGCGTGAGATAGGCTGCCGCGGTGCGAGTTCCCCGACGAACGTTATAGTAAACTCCACATTATATTCCGAGCATCACACCCGGTGGCCCTCGAGCACCGTGAACACACTGTAATTCCACCAAACTTCGCGTTTGGGTCTGTTCGACGCGGACCAACCGACGTAAGGCGACTAATGGTCACCTGGTTGACCAGCCACCATTATTTTGCAGCTTGGTACTGCACCGCGCATAGGAATCAACTGTTTTCCATTTTTATGGCGAAAGGATGTATTCGCAGCCTAATTAACTCGTGGATGGGGATGGACGTGCTGGCTAAAATTGCCGATTCAAATTGTGGGTATGAAAGTCAAAGAGGTGTAAGCTTAAATGCAATTTATAGATGCAGGTTCATTAACGGAAAAAGTTCCACTCAAAGTTTGAACCATCAGAATGCTTGCCTCGTGGATCAGTAAAACGGTATTAACCCTTTGAGTGCCAGAGGAAATTTTCATATATCCGAGAAATGCTAGACAATTTTAAGCGATGATTATTGTAAAGAAAAATAGCAGCGATATATCCTTGGCAATCAAAGGATTAATTCCCAGAGAACGATAAGAAGACTTACCTCCAGCAGGTGAACGACAGGGATGAACAAACAAAGAAGAGGGAACGTTTTCGCGAGTCCTTGTGGATGATTTTTCACCTTGAACGAGCACGGAAACAAATCTTTCGCGTAGTCGCGTCTCAAGACCTTGAAGCAAGACTGTCTAAAGACTTCACCTGCCAGTTCCGTGGTTTGGCCGTCAGCCATTACTCGTCGACCAGATAACAGTAAAACGGTCAATCGTGTACCCCTTTCTTGACCTCGGGACCCGTCCGAAAAGGAAGGGTTTTTTCATCCAGAAAAAGTCCTTCGTGTTTTCGGCCAGCTTAAATCCGTTTATTACACCTCGCGCGCAAACATAGCCTCCGAACCCTTTCGACGTCGTTTTTATTGTCAAGGTGAGGCGTCAGGTAAATGACCGTCGTCGCGTTTGCATTGCTTTTCCCGACGTCGTCCGATGGAAAGGGTTATAAAAGAATGCCTCGCCGTCTCTACCCCTTTTCCGGAGACCTTCGACGTCCGAGTTCTTCTTCCTTCTTTTTCTTTTTTTGCTTACAACTCGAATTGCCTTCGGTCTCCCAAGCAGTTTTCCACCGGCGCTTATTCTATGTATATATAGTGGCGTGCAAAAGTTTCCGGGCGACTATTCTCCCAGTCAAGAATAAATGTTTCTATTAAACGTATTCCTGCCTTCCAGCTCATTGCGAATACTCTACGTGCCTCATTATATCGTAACTCTTTATTGCAGCGTTTTCCGGGAAAATCGTAGGTGATAATTAGAGAAATAAGATACCTAGGAAGATTCTTCGCTTTGGTAATATCATAACCGTTTTAACGTTATTATTGACGCATTCTTCGGAGTCAGTTCTTCGCAAGGAAAGAAATCGAAACGTTAGATACATGGATACGAGCAATTAGAGTCAATTAACGAGACTCTTGGCACGCGCCATTTAGCTTAGCGATCTGATCGCGCGACTACGAATCGAGGCGCTCATGAGAAGCACGTGACCATGCGTTCACACGCATGAAAGCTTCATACCTCCGTTTGTGTATTATATTTTATATCTCCATATCGAAGCCTCGGATTGAAGAATGAAAGGTTTGAATAAACAACCCCTAATTCATTTCTTCTTCAAGCGATGAAATAATACTCTTTTAATAAAGGGTTAAATCTTGCGTTTCGTGTTTCATTTAACTAGAAAAGCTACCGTCCAGAAACTTTCACACGCCACTGTACTTTGTAAGTACTTTGCACTCGAGACACGTGTAGACGCTAGAGGGCGAATATTTTTCCAGGGAATTCTCGCTGGAGAACGAACGAACAAATAGTAAGTACGAAGTAAACAAAAAAAAAAAATAAAAAAAGTAAAAATGTCGAAGCGACGAGGGTTGGGAGACGAGAGGGTGCGCGACCTGGTTCCTGTGATAACATTAATATTTCGTACGGTCGAAAGTCGTTTCGACTGCGGGATCCTCCGCTTATGAAGCGATAGGTCCGCAGAAAAATGGAGGTCGCGATAAACGAACGACTTGCCCCGAGGAATACTAATGCTTTGGGATGGTCAGCCCCTCGCTGACGAGGATCCGTAGTTATCCCTGCTTTTAATACGGACCTAGCTATCCTGAATTTTCTATCGAGATGTGCTATCAGAAATAAGATATCTACCAGAGGGAATATTCCCTGGCTCATCTTGGAACATCTCGTCATCTTATTCATAAATTGCGCTCTCCGGTAGTCTGAAAGAATTTAAAGGATGTTAATGGTCCAACTAAAAAAGAGTCATCAAGTCAAGCCTTCATTTTGAGCGGTGTAACTCTTCAAGAACGAAGATAAGAAATTAATTATTCAATAATTCAACGTATTTCACTGTGCCTATTGATAGACTGCTAACCTTTCGAAGATATGTACAAAAAATAGATTCCTTCGAGTCCTTATCGATTCATCTCGCGCTACAGTCCCGTTCTCGGCACGGGGAATGACCTTGGCTAGGGATCGAATAAACGAACACGCGTAAACGGAGTAGGAAGAACGACCGTAGCACGAGATCCAAAGCAATGGGCGCCCTCGTCATCTTTCGGGGTTGCATGGAGGCAAATTGCGCGCGCATCGGCTCAATACCAGCTACTCCAGTCGACCCAGCCTCTTCTTCGTTCCACCTCGACCACGTGTATGCACGCCATACCGGCTGATCCCCTCTAACCTCCTCGTCGGCCCACGAAAAATGCATCTCGTCTATTCTTTTCGCCGAAGCGGTTCCCCTGCCGCCCCTGCCCCCTATCGCGATCCTTCCAACTCTCATCAGCCGCCCTACAAAGTTGCCTCGAGTTCTCGTCCTGAGAACAGGACTCGCGCTGTCGCATTCTGCCGAATGGAACTCCATGGACCCCACCTCCTTGCCCCTAGAATAATACTTCAGTGCTTCTCAAACTCCATCTCTTTGAGCCCTCTTGACGATGAACAACTTTCGACTGTTTCTTGTTAAGCGCGTTCACGCTTTAACCCTATAATGCGCGATTTGTTTTATATTATGGAATCTATTTCTATATGCATTACGCAGGAATCTTAAATGATTTTTTTTTCGGCTAAACTGTTTCACATTTAACAAACCTTATGAATGGTTAGTGCATATTCTGTTGGCCGTTTTGGATGACTTCAACCAATACAGAATGGAAAGTAATGAACAATATGGAGCATATTTTTACTCTGTCACGTACCACCGTTGCTTAGAGTCCTCGATGTAAAAATGAAATCTGCTACCTCTCTGACAAAATAAAATTTATGGCTAAAGTCCGCCTACAAGGATCCACGAGTCACATGAGAAGCACTGGTCCATTTCCCTCCCTCTTTTAACCCTCTGTATTCCCCACGCGGGTTCTCCGTCTCTGGAATTTCTGGCTGCCTCGAATTTCATCGGGAAGAAATTCAACCTCGAACCTTCGCCGTCTTCCCACCCCTCCGAAAAAACCGCGCATTGTTCGCCATTTTTCCTTCGTTTCCTAAACGAGGCCTCGCGTTTCGGAGTAACGAGGTCTCCCGTTTAACCGCGAGCTGCTTTCGACGAACGCGAAAGCGAGGCATTCTTCCGCGGTTTTGCATCAATCTGAATTTAGATTAGAAGATAAATATTTGAACTCGTGGCTGGGGAAGAACGCGTGGCCGAAATGAAAGCGCGTAGGCAACGGGGGTGGGAGCGCGGGACCAGAATAAATCTTGATTCCAGCTAACGTGCAAAAGATCTGTACTGAAACATTTATTTTGCAGACATTTCGCACGCGCGCAGGACTACACAAAGTAAAAATACTTTTCAATTACACTTCGGAAGCAGATGTCGGGATTTCAGCGTACGATTACGCACATTGTACAGTTTAATTGGACCAGAAGGTGCGCCCCGGAGAAGGGCAGTTCGTTAGCTGCATCTCGAATTTGATGCGAGTATCACCTGAGCGCTGGTGGGAATCAACCATAACTCGGAACGGGGCGAGCTCCCTGAGCAGATAATTACCCTTCCCCAGGCGGCTGCGCCATCGTCACCCTGAATACAGAGATACGTATGCGTGGCACTCGCCTCCTTTTCGACCTGGCTCTCGAGACCATTTTTCAAGATTAAGCAAAGATGAGAAAAGTTTTAATGTCCTCGTGATGGAGACCCGTTTTTCCCAGCGACTCCGGCATCTACACGCAAGCCGCATTAGAGCGAAATGGATCCCACCGCGAAAGACCTTAATGCATGTCGTATATTATCTTCCAGGAGTTCGCCAAACGCTTCTTCCCTCGCGATTACACGCGTCTAGCGCTGAGAATTTGCGAATGGGTGAACGACTGATAAGGGTATCGATTCCGAGCATCGTTCGGGAGAGCTACCTTTGTCGGCTGGCTTATTATCTTTCTGGTCCGATGAAACTGGGTTGCTAATTGACAATAAAAATGCAAAAGTACTCTTAATAGCATCAAATAGTTTAGGGAGACGAGTTTCCGCTAATCTAAAACATATTGACAAAGAGTCGTAAAGAGAAGAGAGTTGTAAAGAGAAACCTAGTATGTTAGTCGAGAGAATGAAATATAATATGATATAATCTATCAGGGGGAGCCGAAAAGTAATCAAAATTTTATCAAAATTTATTTATTAAAGAAATCTTAAATACTAATCAACAAAATAATTTCCATTTTCTTTTTAAAACGCTCCTTCGATTTTTCACTGAAAAACTTTTCCAAGTCGAAGACATTTTGATTACCTTTCGGTCCCTCTAATATATTTCCATAAAGATCTGAATGCTCCAAAAGTTCGGTGCTCTAAAGTTTTAAGCGGCGGTGTACGTTACACCGCGAAGAACGGAAGGTAATGGCGATGCGTGCGAAGGGGTGGCGTTATTTATTTCAGCTCGCAGAGAAATCAGAGGTGTTTTTCGGCGCGCAGGTGAGTTAGTGTGCACGAGCAGATAAGCTGGTCGTTCATACACGTAGATCACATTCTGGCATCTCGTTATACCAGATAAGGTGGTCCCCGTCGCTCGCGTCCACACTTAAACGCATTAAACGGTCTTTATGATCCCGCGTAATCGTAAATCTCACCCTTTCCGTCACGTTCCATATTTTCGTGCGACGCGCCGCGAATAATCGAGCGGAAAACAGAGATCGGGGTGGTGAACTATGATACATTCGTCGGCCATCTTTGCTCGCGGCTTCGACGTGACACGGGTAAACATTAGGGATGGTGCATAAAATTCCTATTTTGATACGTGTTTCAAAGCACCGACTAAAAATAAACAACTTTTCATTCATCATTCGTAGAATACAGATTAGGGTACACTTACAAGACTTTAAAGTCGTACTCTTTTTTAAGGTTTCTTAGTCTTCGTGGTTTTACGCGAAGACTCGTTGACGCTGAATTTCGACTGACCTCGATCCATGCTAATGGCAAGAGGTTCATTGGCCAATAAGCCACACGTGTAATTAGTAGTCCATGTGTCTGTTAGCTGATGGTGTCAGACTGTTCGTATATATTCGGGGCAACCCTATATTTTCTGGGAAAGTAGCCTCGGAGAATATTCATGTCCCCATGGTCTTTCAACATTCTGTTCAATCAAATTTGGTATACCTAACATGTTCTCCCAGCTTCTACTCAATTTTCTCCAATTCGGAATTTCGATCACTATACGAGTAACGTCGAATAGCTTTCGTCGAAATATTTCGTCTAACCCAGAAAAGAATGGAATAGCTGGAATTCAATTTCACATCCTTGTCCCTTCTTCCGACTTATTTCCCATATTGCTCGCAACAAGGAATTATAAAATTTACAAAATATACGATCGTGTTGAAATGAGTGCAGTTTGTCGAGTTTAACAATGTACTAAATATATATATGGAAGATCATAATAATAATAATAATAATATCTGAAGGTATCCTAATATGACTTGCACTCAAGTCGCAAGATATTTAAAACATTGATATCGACACTATAACTCTCTCCATAGAAATTACGAGGCTGATCAAAGCGTTGACGATTTCAATATCTTGGCAGTTTTAGATTCTTCTTCGTATTCCGCGCTCCAAAGCGTCGCTATAAATTTTCATTATGGAGTCAAGGCTAATGTAATCGTTCTAACTCACGACCAGGCTAACGACGCCCATTTGTTATAATTTAAACACCGCGTCACATTACAGTTATTAAGAAGACGTCGTTTATTAAATATGAAATCGATATTATAAGATATATATGATAATATCTACATCCACTCGAAAAATGACTTTGTGGGTCGTATAAAATACGGAATAGCCCTCAGGAGCTGTAGCTATGTTTAATCGTAGCTACAGTACGGGTTTAGCGATCCCGAGGTACCCGAACTACAGAGACACCAGTGGGCCCCAAAAGACTATTAATGGAGATGACAGATAGTTACAAGAACCTAGACAATTACATGAATTAATATTCTTTCAAAAACTTTATGCCATCGATAACTCACATTCAGAAGTCACGCTGAGATATACAAAACAGAGACTATCACGTGCATCTACGAAAACCTGGTCTCACTATAATCGAACAGAAAACACTCTCAAAGATTGAGGAAGTAATTAACGCGGTACCTCCAGAATTTCTCCCCTGCAAGAATGAAATTACGAGGTCTGTCGGCTGCCCGTAATCCGTGCGTGGAGCATCGGTCGATAAAACGATCAAAAAGAGGAAAGAAACGCCCCGTGGTCCGGTCAACGATGAAATATCTCGCGAAACAATCCCCGGGGAACGTTGGGGCTGGAATTGGGGTTAGAGGGCTCCCTGGCGCGGCTCGGTATCCGAGGCGCGTCAGAGGTAAGTACAGAGGGGGGTTCGTCGAATTTACGTACACGGCCACAGGGAAATTATACAAATTAACCGTGGGGCCAAATTGCCGAGTAAATTATACAATTACACTAGACGACCGGGAGGTACACCGTCGATGGTCGCTGCGTTATGGGAGGCCGCAGGCCGGCGGCGGAGGGCTTAGGGGGGCTCAGGAAGAGAGCGAAGTCCCATCATGGACAAGCCGAGTCGAGGATAACTACCTTGGCCCCTAAAAACAGACCAATTTTGGGGGATTTTTAACACGACAGGCATCCAATATAGAAAGTTCGAATTTGAATGCGTTAATAGATACACTTTCGGGTATTTGTAAAATTTGTGTTGAGAAATACTGAAAAATGGGATCGCAGCAGGGTTTCTTCGAAATTTTCTTCTTGCTGAGTGGCATGGAATCGAAAAAACTGCTTAATTAATTTCAAATTCGCACGGAATATTCTTATAGAGTCAGTCCCAAAATTATTCGTACCCTCTATATCTATCAAAGACATTTTTTCTAATTTAAATGATAGGTTTCACGTTTTCAAGTCAATTTTCCATTATAAATATCCACATGAATAAACTTCACGCATGTATATATTTACAATTACAAATTTATTTGGAAACACGAATGATTCATTTAAATTAGACAAATTTCTTCAATAAATATAGAGAGTACGAATATTTATGAGACCGATTGTATATAGTATCTAAAATGTATCATTTAGGGATCTGTTCGTTAATTATGTCATTTTTAATGAATAAATTGAGACATTTCGTTTAATTTGCTGTAATTTCCTCAGACATAACAACGTATAAAGCTGGTCAAGAGACTACAAAATTGTAATTCGCCACCGATCAAAGAGAAAGAAGTTCGGAGCGAAGGAGTAGGTTCGTTGGTTCTTCGAGAGGCGTTCTAGCAGATCGGGGACGGGGGTGAGTGCCAATCAAGCCTAATTAGCCGGCGGAGCAGTTTCAGCGGTAAATGGTTTACCTCTCTACTGCCTGTCCTTGGTGTGTGCCAGTTCATCGCATGCAAGGTTAGCCGCATCCATGGCTCTCTCAGCAGAACTCGCCAATGGCAAGTGACGAGCTGAGAAACTGCTCCTTGAATTCGTGTTTCCGACCTTAAACGGTTTTCGTTGGCCGTCGTTCGACGGGAAGCGTGCGATGGGCCACCTTGATCCGTTTACTAACTCCCGTAGCATGGCTGGAAAATAAAATGTTATTCATTCGAATGGTCAGGAAATTGTAATTTAGAGAAACATTATTTTTGTGGCAAACAAGCTTCGACGATCGTAGCTCCAGCGAGCCAATGCAAAAACAAATACGTTTCCTAAAAGACGAACGCAAGCAAATAGAAAGCACCGAATTTAAATGCTTCTTGAACTTGAAGTAAAAGTAAACGTCGACAAGGTGAAACCATTTTGAAAATATCGGATCGTAAAAAGAGTTCGCGAAAATATGTGCGTTTTAAAACGCACAATGAATAATTTCTTTTTCTGTAGAAACTAAAATTACGACGTTAGCACTCCGCGTTTCCTCGGTGAATCTATAATCGACTTCTCTCTCTGGCTCTCTCATCCATTTACTTTGCCGTGCATACAACATTCGATCGACGTGTACGCGCGGGCGAAGGAAAACATAGTATCTACTCGTTTTCGAGGGAGAAGTCAAAGATGACGGAGCGAACGTCCTCGGCTAGGGGGAAGGATAAACAGGGCACAGGGCCGTCTAATCTAGGCATTCGAATTTTCTCTTCGAATTTCTCGGTTTATGATCCACCACAAGAATATTTAAAAGGGTTCATAATTACATGTTATCCAGAGCATTTTCTTGGAAACACGATCACTTATTCGTGGTCCTCGTCAGTGCAGATAGTAAGGAAGATTACAATTTTGCTTTCGGTAGACAATAGTTCGATACCTTTTGCCATGAAATGTTGTCCTTCGTTTGTATTTGTCGCGCTATGCGTCCTCTAGCCACATTCCAGCGGGGGTGGTCTTGACAATATCTGCACGAGGGTGGCTCGTATCAGCTGCGGCCCTGAAAGGGCAGAAGATATGGAGTTGGCATTCCTTTCGAGTCACCATTTTGTCTGGTTTCGTTCCCCTCTCACGTCGAGCATCCGCGTGTATAATTCATTTCCCATAACTCCCATGGGATTACGCCATGGGTCGTGCTTTCCACGAGGGTCCGTCGGAGCCATACTTTTTCGTATCCACGTACAGCGAGATGTCGACTGTAAGGATAAAAAAAAAAAAAAAATAAGAAAAATATTCCGCCCGAGCCGAAACTCGTCGACGTTGAATGTTTGTAAATTTATCATTCTAAAGGGTCTCCGGAGTCTGTTTTTCGTCGCGACGCGTTACACTTAAAGGCGACAACACGCGCAAGACGGTAAACGTGATAAGAAACCGAGAGGGTTGCAAGCAGCGTTGGAATAGATCATCTATTTACATTCGTCCTTTTGTGGTTCGATTATTCGCACCATCTTCGGATGAAGAACCGCGTTATTGCAACGTTTTGCGTACAAATGACGACGGAACTTTGGTATTCAAGAAAGAGCTCCGTCGCGCGTCGTCTCGAGAACATCGACCACGATACGTGACGGTGTGACTTAAAAATCGTGTTACGCGAAAGGACAAATTATTTCTTGATAGTTAAGCTCAAATCATTTTAGGTTTTTATAGTATCAACATGAGCCATAAGGTTGGTCATTTAACACTAAACCTACCAACGTTCATTTGTAACTATGTGATGGGACAAATAACTAATCTTAAAGACACTTTTTTCACTTAAATGCAAAAATATTTTACGTGGAACTGAATCGAATTTGAAGACGGTCATTGGACCGGTCGTGGTAGGTTTAGTGGTAAACAGCGATAATGATTGAATGTGCATTGTGTCTAAAAAAAACTCTATACCAAGAGGTTGCATAATTTATTCCTGAAATAAAATGTCGAATATGTTTTCCAGTTTCTCGTGCAGTTAACAAGCTAAGTATTTTTGGCAAGGAATCTATTGTTAGCATGAACGAGATCTCTCGAATCACGGAGGATGTAAAATCGTGTAAAGGTTGCATTCGCTAAGTGGAGAATCTCGTTACCACGATGGTTCTGTGTAATCGAAACTCCTATGTTAACAAGAACGCTGACCTGGTGGTAGTTTTCTTTTCGGGGTTAACTCGACAGTTCAACTCGTCGTACTTTGCTTCTACATTTCATCAGCGAAGCGATCTTACGTGTCGAGGGTATATTTGACGTGCAAAAGAATCGAACAAATTAACCACTATACTAACATGGTCTGACACTCTATAAATACCTTGGTAGAGTTACTTGGCAAAGTTTTTGCGAAATTTTGTAATTTTTTATGCATCCATTTCTCGTTGAGAATAAAAATTGCGCGATAAAGTTGAAGGTTCCACGTGTAATCGTAAGACGTAATACGTTTAGATAGTGGTTGGTAATTAGCAAATGTACCTAATGTTTATTCGCATTACGCAATGCATACGTGATTAGGAACCAGCGGGCTCTCGCATCATGGCCACGCGTGGCACTTTCCATTCAATTGTGTAATTCCTCATTGTCGTAATTGTACACCATGTTTAGGTACCGTCAAGTTGAATGTAATGTATGTACTATGTATGCATTCGAGTTTATGATCATCGTAGGTTGACATTCAGCTCTCTCAAGATACTTAAAAAAATGTATTTCTTATCGTTTCAAACTAAACAAGCTTCTCCTAACGCTAGAATAAATATTTCAACACCTTGCAGTCCGACTAGTAAACACTTCAAATCATTTTGGAGCAATATTTTTGTAGTTATCTTTAGATCGATGTCCGTTTGTTGTATCAAAAAAGAATCCGCATGGTCGAGAATACATGCATTCAATTCCGTAAGACCAACCACGTCATCCCCTCGAAGGTTCACTATAATTAGATGGAGCCTGAAACAGCGGCTCGCCATCTTGTAACAACGTGGCCGTGACGCCATCACCCAGTCCTATTTCCAAGGCAGGGCCAAGTGTCAACGATCCAATCCAAAGATTCGCTTCGAGTGTATCGACGACCAAGAATCGACGACAGATTTGAGCGGCCACGAATAAACATCAATGAAAGTTGTCACTGTCGACGCCCTTAGCGAGAATAAACTTTCGCACACTGTCTGTTCGTCCCATGAGTCCGCACTCTTTCCTAATATTTTATTCGTTCCACTTTCGAGCTAAATTCTCACGTTTACGTCGACGAAACTTCCACGCGAGATTCGTTCAAAAATACCGAAACTTGGCTCGCCTTCGCACGAATCCACCCTCCCATTGCAGTGTGGCGACCGAACACGAAGGACGGTAAAATTTGGAAATGTAATCCGTGTTTTGAAGTTACTCAGAGCTTAGTACGCGGTTTCTGTGCGTTCTTCTTTCGAGTTAGCCAACAACTGGCTGAGTTTCCGAACAGTATCGCGTTTGAAAAGCAGTCTGGAGATGGACGGAATTAGCGGAGGCGAGGTCGAAACGAGGCCCATTCTCAATCCTTCCGTTGCACTGGCCACTTTTATAGTTTTATAGCTTTTGTCGAACGACCAGGGCGCAAGGTATCCTGCCAGGGTCCTCGTTTCAACTCTTTAGCTATTTAAGCAACCGAAGGACGCGTCCTTCCGCTGCGAACCCTTTTCGACTTATTGGACGCTGCACAACTTGAAATTCGTAACGCTGAGTGCATTCGGCAATTTCCAAAATGCATCTCTAAGATGAGCTTCTGGTTGCTGATTGTGACCGCTCCATTAACGCATCGATCGATCAATTTCTACAATTTCTAGAAGCTTTTAATTTCTAAAGCTTCTATTTTAGAAGTTTTTTTTATTTTTAAAGCTTCTATTTTTAGAAGCTTTTAATTTCTAAAGCTCCCATTTTAGAAGCTTTTAATTTCAACAGAGAATTATTGTAATAAATGGACCACTACGTTAAATTGTGAACCTCGCAATTCCGCAGTTGCACCGAACTGAATTTACACTCGGAATTCCGTTTTAACCGAGCAGGGGTTCCTCTTAACATTTCTCGGGTACGACTTGAAACCCTCGAGTGCCCGATACAGGTCGTAGATAACAACTTGGCTAGATTCCTTGCGACGACAAAGACGGTTTAACATAAGTCCGTGAAACTTTCAAAGTTTGATGAACAGCCGAGACTTAGGCGGCAGTTGGGCGATTAGACGAGCCGACGGTCCAAGTTTGGGGAAGATGGCCGTCTGTAGCGGTCGCGATATAATTTTAGGCGAGAAGTTTTCGTCGAATACCGTATTAATTGGAACCAGAAAATTGTCAAATGGACCCGAAGGCGTATCGGCCGGGCAGATTCGCATAAACGGAAGCAGGGAGTCGCATATTTAAGGACACATCCGCAAAACAATGTGTGCTGGCGAGGACCAGTTGCAGCGCTATACTATAAACCCGCGTTTTAGTGCTCGTAAAGTCAATGAAGCTGGTCACGTCTGCCCCTCGAGCGTTTTCCAGAGCATCTAGGTGCCCGTAGACGGTGCACCACCTAGGTAGCCTATGGAATTATGCTCGGAACTTTTATGAATATTTATGTACACGAAGGTCGACGTTGACGACGTCGCTCGTCTGCTGTTGAGCGTCGTTTGGGACAGATCACTCGCGGGAGGTGCAAATGTCGTCCTTTAATTGCATCTCGGGTGTTATGTTCTTGGAACCTAGGTAGACTGGTTTAATTAACTCGGAGAACGATTGCGGACATTTAGTTCATTGAATTAGTAAAGTCGATTGAGCCGTTCATTGCACAAATCTATTAAAATGGCCTATGAAACAAATTATTCATTACTCAATGGCCAACAAAATTTGTCGTTTAATGGTGTTAGACTTTATTATTCACGAATGTTATTGTAAATATAAAAAGTTATGACTATGCCAAGTGCTTTGACACTTAAATAAGATTTTTCAAAAAGTGGAGATAATCGAGTTCTACAGTGAACGGCTCAATTATTCCTTTGCATAAGAGATAAACGGAGGATCTGTGGAAGAGAAGATATGGCCAGAAGTTTATTTAGTATCTGAACAGGTAAACGTTTGGCCAATCGCGGCAGATGGCGAAATTCGATAAGGCAATCTAGCGAACGGGGTCGCGCCATGGGATTCGTACCGTTTAATTACAGGTGCCACGACCGATCGGCTTAATTAGGACTCTCAATTCCTCGTACTTTCAGAACGGATCCGTGCGATATTCCCGAGCCGTTTCGTAATGAAAATACGCTCGTCAGGGTTCGACCGCTCGTGGAACCATGGAGCAAGACCCGCGGAGTCGAGGCTAATTAGTAGACAGAAACCGACCCTCGGAATTTGCTCGACGAAACCAACGTAGCAAGCTCTTTTTCTTCGTACTCCTTTTTTCCCCCACCTCCTAGAGCGAAACCAGACGCGATCGAACCGGTCGACTGTTCCGATATCGATTCCCTGCTCCACTGGGGAAATTATTTCCACCCTCCTCTTCTGCTGCTCGCGCTAGCCCAGCGTGGAGAACCTTTCAAAAATGCACGAAATACTTGTCCGAATAGAAGGATAGCAGCTTTTTGGTTCTCTTGATCAATTTCATTAATTGAAATCCGAATTATAAAGTGAAATTGTGAAGTATACGAGAAGGCCTCGATTTCTCTATCTTTATTCTCTCATTTCGATCGACGCGTTCCAATTGTGGTAAGATGCTTCTTCCCACACGTTCGGCGCCCTAGTGTTTCCGAGGACAAACCAAAAGCGTTCTCGACCTGCTTTCAGGAACCGTCTGCGCGAGCGTAACCCTTTTAATCCTGGCGTGACCAATCGTATAAACGAACAGAGGCGAGGCCTTTTGTCCTTGCTCGGTTATTACCTCAGAGAGTGGTTACCTCCTTCGGTCAGCGAGCGAATTCCTTCCTTTTTTCCTCGCGTCTTTCTTCCCCCCACTGTTTCGCTTCCGAGCGGAGGAAAAAATCAACCCTTTCGACCCGCGAGCGGTTCCTTTATGGTTCTTGCTTCGAGGGAATATTTATGAGCGTTCACGGACGAGCACGGTCCTTCGCACACCGACGCAGAAGATCCTTGTGGGACCAGAAACGAAGCTTTCGGTCCAAACGATACAACACGAGCACAGCGCGCGGGCAAAATTAATATTTTTCTCTCTGAAGTAAATTAATGAAATGTACGAGGTCGGTCTTAATTTCTAACGAAAGCATTTCATTGATCGTGTGTGACAGATTATTGAAAGTCTATATTGAAGTTCTGTCAAGGTGGAAGACTCGAGACTTTGTGCATTAATACATACAGTCCCATAAGTATTCCTACCACCATTGTCTGTTGAAGAAATTTGACTAAATTAAATGATAGATTTGATGTTTACACATGTTCATATTTATAATGAAGCATTTACTTATGAGATTAACTGTATATTTTCCATTGGTACGTTAATATGGAAGACGTATGAAAAATAGTCCATAAATTCATGTTTATTAATAATTCATCTCGCGCATATTTCTACATCTATTATTTTAACCTTGTAACAGCATACAAATTGCAGTTCATAGATCACTCCTGTTTATAAAGACGACGACAAATCGCGGCTGTACGTCGATTACGTAATTTAAATAAATTCAACAAGGCTGTATAAGATACTGTTTTATCGACGAGCATTCCGACGCTCGAATTAACTACATAAAAGCCTTGCGTTAATTGGTTGGATGGTGGAGTCCAGCACATACCGGTTGCATCGTTTTCAACAAAATTTGCAACCAAATGCCTCCGGCCACGTATGAAATTCGTGGAAGCTCCCGGTGTGCAGGAATTTCTTAAATATTTTTACATCCCCTCCCGTTGACGATAACGAACCTTTCGCTTCTACTTTCTTGGGAGCCTGGGACAAATTCTGGAGGTGTCGTTATTTTTCAAGGATACAGGGAAGCAGCGGTACAGGAATATGGCGTGCGAAGGGTTTCTCTAGGGCCACGTAGATCGTGGTCGCGTTAAAGCTGGAATATTCTCGCGAGATGCGAGTCTTATCGGGGTGGAGATACGTTTACGTCCATTTCAACAAGAACCTAGTCATAGATACCAGTATCGCTTGTAACTCTCGGTGTCTCTTCGATGAAATCCGTTTCATGGCTGTGATAAGATACCTAGCATTCACAGGTCGTGTATTGAACGTGGGAATTGCGGTGCTATGTTACAAATATGCAACTTGGCGCCATCTCGCAACGTGCACAGATATCAGATAGTTTAAAAAGTATTAGGATGTTGCTGGAATTAAAGAATATCGAAGCAACCCCATTTCTCTGGCAGAACACTTGATTATTCTTGTCCGTAGTTTCCAGCAGGAACTGTAAGCCTCTGAAAGAATTAAGCTCACGAATTAATGTCGTAAAAAGTGCACGTGACCGTGACGCCTAATCGCCATTCTTCCGGAGGATAGTCGTCACGTACTGCATGAAGAATCCGGCGATGATCGGAACAAGACGAACGTGATGTTTTCTACTGGCTGCTCGTGACGGCTGTCGAGCATTCCCTGTCGATTTCTACTACGAAAGTGGAAGTCCATCCTGCCCGTAGAGTCGGATCGAGTCATTCACGTTGCTATAAACCCGCATTACCTCGATGTATCGAAGTCTCTATGCTCTACAAGAGACGTCGAGGGGTTTCTGCGACGCCACGCAACGAGTGCTAACAACTGAAGTAGATAAAAGTAAAAAGGGAATCAAAATGGAAGGGACAAGAGCGAAATATTCAATTTTCTGTTATCTACTGACGTCAAAAATCGTACACTCCGTTTGCTCCTGAAATTTGAAGACTCGAAAGCCAGTCGCGTGGACGGTTTTAACGCCAATGACGACGAAAACCCAGCATCGCGAGAACGTGGGATGCATTTGAGCGTTCCTTGAGGAGAATCTTCGCGCAAAATTGTTATTCACGGTTCGACGTCTTGCTGGCTCGTTCGAGAGCGATTCGGAAACCGAACGGGCGAATCGAGAAACGCGGAGTCCATTTTGGAAAGACGATTTCACGATTAACCACTCGGCGACAGTGTGCACTTGGTAGACTTCGGTTTATAAGAACGATAACACAACAAATGGGTAACGTTACTTTAGAAATCAGAGTCCAAAGCGTTAATCAGTTTTATCTGAAGATGAAAGTTGAATTAATGTTTGAATTGCTATAAAAGAAACCTTATGAAAAACTGCATCGACTCTGTACCATGAGAAACTCGAGCTTCGTCTTGTATGCTATCTACAGACTTCATTTGGCCATTTATCATGTATAAACGATCCGATAGACATGGATCTAGTACATCCACGTGTAGGCTTCCGTCACTGAGGGGTTGCAAAATGAAAACACTGTACAGACGAGCGAGCCTCGAATCGGTGGTTTAATATAGCACAATGTTGTCTTATACTCTAAGTAATACATCGTTTATGCCACGACGACGTGTTTCACGTTTTCTGCTCTCTGATCTGCGACTTATTAACTTTATACGATCGTAGACCTACATTGGCGCGGCTGTTTCGCTACAAACCATGCTTGTAACGTGCACCGCATGAGATCACGCCTAACGGGGTGTGGAATTATTAAATATCGCTCTTTATGTCGGGCTTGCTCGACCAGACAGTCTATCACCATGAAAATCACGATCGTTTCAACACCTCTATCTCCGCGTCTATTATAATCGTAGACTGCAGCTCTGATCGCAACAAAATACCAATAACCTCGTGGTCAATTATCTTTCTCTCTTTTATTCCTATTCTCTTATTACTCGTTCTCTTAAATTACGGGAAGCATCACGCCGTACCCAAGGAATAGGATTCAAAGTGACTAGGATTAAATATTACTCAGACTATTGGAGACCACTTAATCAAACAATCGTGTTATTTATTTTTGTAACTTCATCAAAATTCACGAATTTCGTTTAAATTCATTTCCTTTGATGCTTAACATTTAGAATTAATTTTTTTAGTTCTTCAACGAATCACCTATACATGAGTGACGTGACGGCCAACGTGTTAATACGCGAATTATAACCATCAATTTTTCCATGATCTCTTTCGTAAATGGAACGTTCAACTACCCATGGACATTCTATCGCCATAAAAATCTCAGGCATTTGCGCGCCAAAGACACGTGGTCAAGTCGAACGAACTCGAGCCGCGAACGACCAATTAATCCGCATTTCGAGCAAAGGGCTGCGCCTTCGGGGTAAGTACAAAGCGCGTGCGACGTTTTTTTTCCCCCCGCACGAGGATGTCCGCTGGAACGCGCACGATTACAACTCACGAGGGCATAAATTGTGCAATATTACGGCGAGTAATGCATTCAAACGCGCCAAGTAAAGTTTCTAATTAAGGGTGCCGGCCAGAGAGCGAGAAGGGGAGAGAGGTGGTTTCAGCAAAGGGGGTTTTGGGGGCGGGGGAATCACAAAATATTACAAGGCACCGAACGGATAACGAGCGTACCGGTTCTGCGAATAAACGCTCGACTCTCCCTTCTCCTCGCACTTTGTATCTCTGTTCCTCTGGATCGCGATCCGCCTCGATCCGTTCCTCCGTCCCTCTCGCTCGGTTCTCAGCCGGGAGAGTAGACTAATGAACCGTGCACAGCGCAATCACGTAGGCGCTTCACCGCCAAGAATCTTTGCTCTTCTCTTCGACTCGTCGGTTACCTCCCCCTACCCCTGGCCTGTCATCTGTTCCCAGGTCGCGTCTTCCCGACAGGGCTCGTAAATTGAACGGCATCTCGACTAACGGCCATCGATATCGCCTTATCTCGATGCACTCGAACGGTCTCGAGAGTCGCGTCACGATGCCGTGGATTACGCTGCGCGCTAAAAATCGAACGGAAGCGTAAAAAGAACGTTTTACGAGCCTGCGAGGCCGGGCCAACCCGTCGTGACGTTTATCCAGCGGGTTTCGCACTCGCGTGCGAGTACCTTGGCTGCGCAACATTTGCATATAGCGCATGTAAGGACGACCGTGTCGCGCCATTGTTCAGGTAACCCGAATGGAAGACCTGCGCAAGGGGAAGGTTGCGAACAGCTTGTCGCTTCGCATGTTAATCGTCCTGTACTTTTTTTTCTTTTAGGTTCATTTCTATGCAAACTACGCTCAGTTATCGCGGCTGGATTTGCAACAGAGTTCTTAAATTTTGAGTACAAATACGCTCGATGTATCAATTGGTTAACTCTTTGCAGTTTTGATCTCGGGAGCTTCTTTGTTGAGTTCCACAGGACTCTTTCGTGTTTAAATCGATAGGAAAGGCAATTGTTACAAGAGATATCATAGACTTGAGAATTATAAAATACAACAAAAACGAGAAAATAGTATTTAAGTGAATTTGTTTCTTCCTTTATTTATTTAAATTGCTGGTAACGAAATTGAAATATAATTTCGAGTGTAAAAGGTTAAGGGAAAAAATTACGTCTTTTGATTACGTCTGCTGCTGGATAGCCTGAGAATCCAGTTCCTATTTCACGTCCCCACTCTTGGTTTGTCCTTTGATGCGTTCCCGCAGTAAATAATTACTAATTTATTATCTATAAAGATAATCGCATAGTTTTTTCGCGATAAAATTTAACGTTTCAAAGAGATACGTCCTCTTCACGTGTCCTGTTAAATCGTCCGAGTAGACGGCGGGACATTTTAATTAACTTACGGCACGCCATTTGTAACGAACCCCTGACGCTGATTCCACGTGCCTAGTTCCATCTTCTTTGATCACAAGTTGAGATGGCTATGGCCGTTCCTTAGTCGACGAGAAATTGTTGAAATCGCGGTTTCACGCGTGCTGGAGTCAGTTTATTACGTAGTTGGTTACTCTATCAACGAGGATAGCTGGGAACATGAAGATATTTCGAGGAAAGTCCTCTTTTTCTCGATACCGGAGGGACGTTCCTCATCCGAACGGAATTCCGCTTCATCGAACCCCTGATATTGTTCGTTGACGTTTAGGGTTGGTTTCGTTTAAAGAAAAAAAACCCCAGAGACAGCTTGGCCCCCAGCCAGCCAGTCGTTCCGAACAGAAATCCTTTTACGCGGAATACAGTAAAAAGGTCTAGCGTTTTTCGCGAATAGTGCTCACGATCATCTCTGTTCTTCGATTCGGATTTCCTTGCCACAAAGTTTCTGCTACATACTTGTATTAACTTCGTCGAGTGTAAAAATACCTTTATCTTCGCCTCGAATCAACTTAGCATAAATTTAAAGCAATTTCTTTTTTCGCAAAACATGTAACACGGTATCGTTTATTTGATCGGAGATCCTGAATTCGTATCCAACAAGCGAGTATATAAACGGCTGTCCTTTTTCTCGGTCTCTCTGATCTCCCATCGAGGTCCCTCTGCCCATACATATCAATATTCTGTATACTTTGTTGCGATCCTTCCGAGACATCTCCGAGAGGCTTACATTGATGGCGAACCAAGTCCACGTCGATGGCGGTTCGTGTCTCACTCGAATACAGACTTTTCATTCGTACTCGTTCTTCCTAATCTGAATGTATCGAACGTCAAAACTGACTGCGATATTTAATCCTCTCGGTTCTGAATTTTTTCTTCGGAAAGATACAACAGTGAATTTTGGTTCTTAAGATTATCGTGCAGTCCTGCAACATATCTCAACTTGCAAACCTCTTTTGTAACTATATGTATAGGCTACGCGAAACCAGTTCCTCGCGAAAAGGTCGTTCCATCTTTAAATGGTGGTTTGGTTCACGCCTTTCGCTTTCTCGCGACCAGTTGACAGCGTGGCGTTATACTAATCCAAAGAAAGCCGCGTTAGAGGAAGGACCGAACCAACGGCGCATTTTATGTTCTATTCGCAGGTCGACGAATCACGATCCACGGTGTCCCCCGAGTCGAGGTCGTCGCGTTGGCCCGCAACGTGGCTCTCGTCTGCCACTCTGTCTCGCGTCCAGACCTCGAAGAGATACCGTTTCGCGTTTGCTCGTAAAGGCAGCAACTTGCGTAATCGCTCGTTCCCTCGACTGGCTGCCGTTTCTACGATACCTACGAGCCTTCATTCATGCTCGCGTGCCATCACACCGAACGCTCACCCTCGGACACCCCGATCCCTGGATTTATTATACCTGCTCTCCTCAGACAAGCGATCGTCGACTCTTCAGCTGGTTCCAGATGCCTTCCTTGTACACCTGAATGGAATGAACGACAGGAATGGATCACGAGGATAGTTAGAATTTATCATGACTTAGCACTTAATATGCACCAAAACTTCCACCGAATGCCACTCTCCCAAAGGTACCATTACACTCCTCCAATCTTTTCTTCTTCGTCACCCTAAAGAATCAAAGCCAAACTCAAAACTCGCTCCCACGTGAAACTGTCCTGTACCTTTTACGAGCAATAACATTCAGGCATAGACGCTGGCCAGACGGCGATGTCCACAATGATCAGTGTAACGGGAGTAGAAAGGAAAAGGAGTAAGGAGACGTGATTCATCGGTGAGATCATCGTTTGTTCGGAGCTACTTGTTCCATTCCGCTCCATGGCGGCGCGATCTCGGACAATTTCTGAATGGGAAATCGTCGGCGTTCAAGCCTGATCGCTCGAATCGGTCATTACTGTCGCTGTGTGACGGTTTTAGAATGCACTGGCACGATTTACCGCTCGATGCACCGTTTTATGATCGTCGTAGATCATGCGTTGCGGCGCGCCGAGAGCGGCAATAATTCATGCTGCTCGGCGGTGATGCGATTGCCCCAACGAGCCCGTGGGCACCGATGTCCAGGCGGGGCTGTGATCGATGCGATCCATGAGAGGAAGCCTCTAATTTTTCATTCATTTAATTCGTTCGTTAGCCTAACGGGACAAAATCTCTTTAGCGCAACGAGGAACGCGCGAATGAGGGGTTGAAACGGATGAAAGGTACCTCCAGCAGACATATATCTTGTATTTTATTAAAGTGACTAACTATATTGGCAGAGTTATTGCGCTAATGAGTGCATATGTGTACCGTGTGAACGGATGATAAAGAAGACAAAAAATGCAATATAATTCCAGGATTTGTAGAAACATGTGCAAGTTTCTCGAAACTCCAAAGAGAAAGAGAAAAAGAAGAACACCCACATGGTAACAATTTTCTTCATACTTTTTGTGTCCCTAATCCAACCATTGAAATGTGTCCCATATGTTAAGCCTGCACCATAAGGCCAGGTTTAAAAAGACAGAGTCTCAGTCTCTGTTGGTGAATTATCCAGGGAGGTCGATCGGATCCTCGCGGTCATGGCTACTCGCGTCCAAGTGTGGTCCAAGTGTTAATACTGCTCAGTGTTGGAATAAAAGTGCGAATTTAATTTCTCTGCTGATCGGTGAAATATCCAATCATCGGATAGAAATCCAGTCCGCGTACCTGTGAACTAGATCAGTCGTTCGAGTTGAAGAGGAATTGGGGACCGCTCGAGAGTCTGTGAATGAAGAGACGAGTCGTCCGGTTGTCGGGCAAAAACGTGCCACTTCCGTGGCTCCTTACAACGAGTCGTTCCCCCGGAGAGGCCAAATAAAGCTAAACGTCCCTGTTTACGGCCGCCTATAAAGTTTTAAGCGTTTGTAAAACGAGCGGCCGCGGGTACGCGACGCGCCAAACACCTGACGCTGCTCGTCGCGTGAACCGCTTCTCACCTATGGATGTAGATCGATGTCAAGGTCGTCGCCAGTCGAGATACGTCCGGAAATGTGACGCAACCAATCGTAAAAGACGTTCCCGTGTGCTTGGCTCCCGCCTTTCGCGGAATTGGAGCTTGCGTCTCGCGATTGACAGACACTTTCAAGATATTCAACGCTTCTTGGCTCGAAGCGAGGCCAGATACATCACTTTGCGAGGCGAGGAGTTATTTGGAAGTTCAGATTTATTGAAGAAACGAAGAAGAATTTTGACTGTAGCAAAGTCCGGTGAATTTAGGGGATGATGGCGCAGGAACGAAAGACGCGATGAAATCCGGTGAAAAATTGTGTTTCCTCGGATAGTTGATACTTGGTCAAAAAAGGTGTATCTTTATCGATCTATGCGCCAAGGTGTGACTCACAGCAAATGTCAATCACCGTGACCAGCTGGGTGGTCGTGGAGAGGATATCCCCAGCCATGGACGACAAGATGGACTTTGAGTCCTAGGCGGAGGTAGAATTTCTTCTCCGGCTTCATGGTACTCTAGGAAGTGATGCAGTATCATCCCGCAGTGCTTATCTAGGCAATCGAGTAGGCTGTTCCAGCCTGAAACTTGATACGTGATAGGGATCTCTGTCTAGTTTAACCAGTGATGGAGGAATCGGCATAGCATCGGAAAGTTTAGTCCAAGACAGCCATTGTAAATCTATGCAAGATGTGCGTTACTCCATCGCGAATGTCTAGTTTCCTAATATAGCTTGGTCGTCATGAGGACCAGCCCTCGAATGGATCGAGGGTGTACCAAAACTGCCGAAGGAAATGTTAAGGGTGATCGGATCGAATACCAATCGCATTGGTAAAGATTTTACGTTATCGATATTTACGTTGATGGTAGCAGCGCCCAGAGATTTTCTTGGATCGAAGCCACAGCTTTAGGATTCGACGCCTGAGGAGTTTAAGGCCTCCACCGATCCAAGAGAATGTGATTCATGCTCAAGAGTATCTTATATCGACCGAGGTTATTCGCCCCGAGTTTACGATCCGCGACAGCGCGATTCTTTCGTGGAGCGTCTGTCTGTAAGGTCAAGGTCGCGGTTGGAGCACGCTGGTCGCGAAGGGCGGGGTTCCTCTCGCGAGAGCGCTTACGACAGGGGGCACGGGGCTGTCGGGCACGTTTATCGCCTCTAAAACGGCTGACGAGCCCCTGGTTCGCCATCTCCGTCGCTCCTCCGCCTAATACGGATCGTATAACCGCGTGACGTGGCTTGGCGCGTGTACGGTGTCTCACGTCTGTCTTCCGTGACGTCACACGGTACACTGGCAGTTGGGAGCGGGAGAAATGGTGTGCCGTGACCTATCCCAATCCGGACGGGCGTAAAGGCAGGCCAATATAAACGAACGTTTACAGGCTCGTTACATTTTTATGGGCTCGACGCCGCAACTACGCCACTACGGCCATCAACGGAATGTCGTAAACCATCAACCAGCTCGCTTCTCTCCCTCCCCTGGCCGCGCAGCACCCCCCACTGGTCCAAGGTTCGCCTTTTTCCTCGTTCCTCCGAAGCGTTCCACGGTCACCCTTAACGGCCCCTCCCCCCTTCCCTCGACCCAATGACGACCTCCACCCGCCGCCAAGGGAAAGGGGGCCGCGTGCCGTTTACGCGCCCGACTTCCGGTCTCTGACGTCACGCTCGTAGAACACTCGTAAGGTTACGTCACTTTATTGACTGCGATCATAAAAGTTTTTACACGCTGCCCCCCAGCCCCCCTGTCTCGAGGTCGACCGAGTTCTCCGTTTACGAGCGAGTTTTTCACGCCAACGAACCCCGATGCTCTTGATCGGTTTGTCTTCCGGCTTTCGGCTATGCTTCGCGATAGTTCGTCATCGAATAGAAACTCTGCACGAACTCGATCCTCCTTCGCCCGGAGTTGGAGCGAAGTTTGCCTCCCATGAAGGATTTCTAACCACGTTCTTCCGAAAGTAGAAGCAATTTGTTCAAAAGTTCGAGCAATCTACAGAGAAGATTCGTCCGACTGTGTACGCGCGACGTGAGTCGTTGGTTTCCGTCGAGGCGCTGTCATTTTTCCGGTTTCCTGTTGTGTCTTCCCGTAGGCCAGGCCGGTGGCTCGCAGACACACGCGCGCGAGGTAAGCCAGACCTAACCCGGACCCAACTCAGACACCATTCCGAGGGTGGGGCCTCCGCGTTCCGCCTCCTGGGACGGTATTGGCCGAGGCGCGGCGGCCATCATGGATTTCGCTACATAATGAACGCCTGGAGAACGCGATGGCCGCCGCGTTCTCCACCAATCACAGCATCCACACGGGCTGCCATCATGAAAAGGGACGGGTCTGCGCTCTAGCGTGCGTAGCCGCAACCCGCGGTTGCACTTTTCCCCAACAGATGCCTCCAGCGCTTTGAACATCGCGCTTGCTTTCACCTTGGAAAATTATAAACTTTTACGTTGTTGTCATACTTTTGTACTTGTCAGTGTTTGTTTATCAATGCAGAAGTCAGTGCTGTGGAAATTATTTATGTTGTACGATTGTAATTCTATGGTTATTTGATTGTGGAATGGTTGGAATATTGTTATTAAAATTAGATTCGCGCAATTTGTGTTGTACCATTCGTAAAGCGTTACAAAAAAAATTATAGGAGACCCTCTTCGACTGAAAATGACGGTCATAATATAATTATTATTGATTGTAAATATTAAATTCCAATCGGCGAGTCTTCAATTCATAGAATGACCTCACTAAAATCGGAGCACTAATTAAGTCAGGTTAGGTAATCTGTTGTCTTATTCATACACAGAATTCATAGTTTCGTTCGCACCTTCTCAGGGCCAGAAAAAATCTCGTTTTGCTTTATCCGACGCGTCGATCTCGCTCGTAAATCTCGACCGTAAACGAACATAGCCTGCCAGATACCTCATACAGCCTTTCACATTAAGCTTCATTAAGCATGATTCGCGTCGTATGTGGACTTGACGCAAAACCCAATGAAAAAACATTGCGAACTGTGTCGTTAATATGCATCTTCACGCTCTTCCTCATCAACAATGACGAGGACTGTTTTATCGAAGACCGTTTTATTTGCAAATTGCTCGATTAACCCTGAATCAACTGACACTACTGTAAATCTACGTCTTGGATAAAGAATTCGACGTTGTTTTCCATTTGGAGTGCTAAAATGTCTCGCGTGATTCATTTCTTATTTAGAACTGTTGTCTAGGCAGTTTAAAATTTTTATTTATCGGAGCATACAAATACAGTTCACGAAGAGAAGTGGTCCACGCAAAGTTCCTCCATCCTTTGGAAACAGACCTGTGCTTTCTTGTTTACAATTTTCGTAGTTCCTCCCACGTAGCGATCCTTGAAATACCTTAAACGTTAAAGAAACATGCATGCGTCGATCTACCTCCAAGTGATCGAAGGGCATCCCGTTCGTTGCGTGGCGCGTAGCTCGCTACCAACGATATACCCTACAATTTACCACTAAATGTACCTTAAAAAGTGCAACGAATTGACTCAGCGCCTCGGAGACGATGCTCCGAGTGTCTCCCCACGCGCTAAGATCTCCTGATCAGCTTAAGATCATCTCGGGGCCAGGATAATTACGTCGGTGTGTTTATTGCACCTGGACACACTGTGTTTAATCCACCTCCGTTCTCGTTCCTTTGCAAAAGGACGAAGCCAATGGAGGAGGTTATCGTTGAATTCCTGTTGGCTGGCGCTCTTCTCTTTGATTTCGACTCCGTAGGTGAAACGGCCAGCCTCCAAGAGCGACCAGACCTCCGATCGATTTCTTATTAGAATTCCTCGCGGCTGCGTCTCGCCGCCTGAGGGCACCTGGAGGTTTCTTGTCTTACTCCCCCTGTGATACAAATTCGACGACTCATGTATCAATGGCAGCTGTGGACGATGCTCCTAAGGGATAAATACATTTGGCTAGAACGATTCCTGGCGAAACTACCACAGATGCACGGTTGAAACAGTGATGAATGGTCCAAATTCAGCAGTTTAGCTTTATTATTATTTAAAAATTGGAATGAGAATGATTGAGCTTTTGTAGACAGAAAAAGTACTAGCTCTTTGAGATTGTTTTGCAATAGGAGTGATCTTCTAGTGATGATGGTCAAGATAAGAAGACATACCTTGAAGTTTCTCCTTCATTATTTTCTTTGATTCTTTACGGAATAACTTTCTCATCTAAAGAGGATTCCATTAGGCAGAGTCGTTGTACATTTTTCATATGTAATAAATAAGACGGAACCTCGAGGATTACATTTTCGTTTTAATCCCAACCATCATCGTAAACTACAGTCGGGAGGATTGCTAGCATTGCCAAACTACTTGTCCACTTCTGGCTTATTTTTCATAATTATTTTGCGCAATTAAAGAAGAAAGGAGCTTGCTTCTTTGTAAGTTCCGATGTCCACATCTCTGATACATTTATTACCGATGCGGGAAAATAAAGAATACACCTGGTCTTTATTTCCCAGGTGTCGGTTGAATTAACATACAATGAATTTTCATTACATATTAGTCGAACAGCTTCGATAAATAATTCACGTGGAAATTCTGCGCAAAGAGTGGCCCAACTTAGAGATTAAAGAATTAAGTGGACTGGCTTCATTGTTTTCAGTTGCTCCTTGAGAATGTTGTTGAAAAGTGGCTGGTGTAAGAAGGTGGGCAACGCGGATCGATCGCCAGGGTCCGTTCCTCGCTTTTTAACCCCTTGGACCGCGCTTCCAGGGTGTGGCTCACCGCGGCGAATCCACTTTTCCACCGACTGTGCCCGATCCGACGTATAAAGAAGCGATTTCTCCTCTCTGGCCACGAACCCATGGCCTTTCCGCAGTCCCGAGCACACTCCAGGGCGCGTTTTATCGCGGAGGGGGCGTCCGCAGGTCCCTCGAGGGTGGATGTCGAACCCGTTCTCCAAGAGTTGTTCTCTCCAGCTTGACCTGTACTACAAAAGAAAGACGAACGAGTTATGGATTTGCTCCAGAAATGTTTACCTTTCATTTAACGCGTTGATTTTCACTGAAAAACTACAAAAGTTAATTCTGAAAGTTACGTGTCTCAGAAAATAAATTTTAATGAGACACTTGAACTTTAATGATATTAAAAAATTAAATACCAGAATAAATGTTTCATTACGCGGTTTCCAATAATCTGTAAACAAAATTTAATCGCAATAGAAATTTTCAAGAGTACTAGTCTTCAAGAGTATTAGATTCATAGGTCGATAATGTCGCGTAATTAAACGAAGGAATATTAAAAAAGAAGGGCACAAAATATGTAACATACTGGCCATGCCACGAAATGTGGAGGAGATCGAGCAGTAGCTGTTTACAACGTAACCCTGGTGGGCGTAGAATAGTTTGATGGGTGGTGTTTCATTTGGTAATAGACGCGACACGAAGTAGACTTGAAACGTTCATGGGAGTATAAAAAGAGGGTTCCCTTGCGCAAGCGTTCTGGGGCAGTCTGTGACCTTAACCCAGACCTTACGCAAAGTTAATTCGTCCTTAATCCGACCCTAGACGTCGATGCGCGGAGCGATGACTCGAAATACGCTAGTTCGCCGCCTGCGAGTCTGTGTGAGTTGGTCTTTCTTGAGAATGATTTCAATAGAGATTCAATGGGGAAATAATTCTAATTTATCCTCTGTCTCTCGGGTTAAAGCTCTTTGTCCTCTAAATCTAGCACTGCTAACAATGGTCTACCAATCCCACGTTTCTATTGATTGCATTTGGAAGATTTATAATACAAACTACCCTGGAGTATCTGAATCGTTCTCGACGATACGTACAATTAACGTGTATGTCGCATTAGTTGTAACTAAAATTTATCTTTCAACCTCTCGGTAACTCTTTCACAATCCTAATGTTGACAAACATTGAGAAATGTGTCGAGTAATTTAATTTGGCAATTACATTTATACGTTCGGCTTAAATATCCCATTTCTCTCGCAGTTCGTGCGAAAGAATGAGCAAAGAAATGTAAAGCTGTTTAAATAGCGTCAACGAAAGCGACAGATTGGAATTTATGGAGAGGAAACCCTTTCATCCCAGGTAAACCAACCCCGAGTGTACTTTTCCTTTTTACCCATCGCCGGTTGCAGGGACACGAACTAGCTCGTGCCTTTTTACGGTGACGACGTTTTCTCGACGATACCGAGAAGTATACTTAGCGGATCCATTAAGAAGAAAAGCTTCTACGTTATGACGGACGTCGACGAGTCGCAAGCACAGGGGAAAGATATTCCGTCTGTGAACGTAAACACTTCAGGCTGTGGTCGTAGAATATTTTTATGCATAAATTTCTTTTAGATTTTTCAAGTGAAAGGTAGATATAGATTACAGAAGTTATCGATAACACTTCTTATAAGGCCGTCGTAAGATATCAGTTTCCTCAATCATAAATAACTATAATTAATTCAGTTGCAATGGGTGAATGCTATTTAGTTTATCGAGAACGAGTTGTTTATGGCACCAGTGATCATTCCACGCCACTAGTTGCCACTTTAATTCAATTAGATTTACAGAAACGACTTCAGAAATCGATAATGGCTGTATTCGCTTTCTCCTTCTAACTCTGGTAGCCGCTTAAGCGTCTCTAAATAGAATATATTCGTGTTGCTTTAATTTCTTGATATGATAAGCAAGGTTTACTTAAACGTCGACTCGTATTATAATACCTTCTCCTTATTATTCACTCTGTTCCTTCTCGCCTCCTCGAAACTGCCCAAACTTCTAAAGTTTTGTAAACCGATACGATTGGATTTAAATTTCCACTTGCGAAACGCGAACCAAAGCTACGTATCGCTCGTCTTACTTACATCCTTCCTGCAGAACATTTACAAACTCGTTTATTTCAGTCTCGAACGAGCCTGATCCTCTTTCACATTAATTTACAGTCGCCGCAACATAGTGAGTATCCAAGATAGAAATAAGAATTCAAAATTCCCGCTGAGAAAACGCGTCTACGATGCAACAATCGGTGACGTAAAGTACGCCGATCAGTCGATTATCGTGTTTCTCCTTATTTCTTGTTCAGTCCCCGCAGTCCACTGCTACAATGTGTCGGATCGCAACATTTTATCTGAAATTACGTCTCGCAAAGGTGACTCCAGACTTGCAATCTAATAAAATGCAATCGGATTTCTACATCTCCAGACTCTTTAAATCGATGCTTTATTCGTATCCGTTTATAAATCTTTGATAACCGAAGAAATAAACGGACAAGTTAACCCGAAGCTGTGCGGCACGAACACTCGTGCAAGTGATCCCTACAGCTTCAAACATAATTTACCGATCTCCAGACGTTAATCGACCGAATACAATTTGTTTCTGACCCGTTTACACGTGTTCTTATCCTCGTCTCTCTTCGCTGTAGAATTCTTAAATTTTGCGTTGAGAAGAACTTTCTACAGGGCTGAAATATTAACGTGGAATATGATTCGAATCCAAACGTATAGCTTTTATTTGGTGAACGACCCTGAATCGAAGGCTTGACATATACTTGACGATGATTATAGAGAACTTTGTTCGAAAATGTAGAAAGATTATTTTTTAAAAGCAGTAAAATTAGGATATTTTATATTCGTTTCAATTTTTTATTTTCCTTTAACTTTGACTTGCCAAGGCCCGTCTCCGGTTGCGCGTGTCCTGGGCCTTACAATTTATGGGGTACCCCTTGCACTGGCGCTAGAGGGGTATGTATTCGGTTCCTGGACGTGGGACGTCCCCAGGACGGAATTGGTAATTTAGGGGGACCTTTATTCCCCGCAAGGATCGCTTGTAAAACGTTTCTCGCGATATAAAGTCCTTCTTCCGAGCGGAAACGGTCGTGTACGCTTCCCCATTTACCCCTTTACGAGGCGAGTCTACTCGAAATAATTCTCCTTCGAGTCTCTTGTCTTGCAGAAAATTGGAGGAACCCTTCTCGTTCTCCTATATAATTTTACGCGTTCTCAACGATTGTATTGACTCGTCGCTGGCATAAAACTGAGAGTTGTAGACACTCTTTAGTATTAACCCTTTGCACTCGAGAGGCGACTTGTAAGCGACAATTTTTGTTTATCTTAGATTTCGTTGAATCTCGTACACTTTGAAGTAGTAGCATATTTCATTTTAACAAATCCTCAATCATGGTAGAAGTTCAGTCGTCTAAATTGTTAGGTCTCTGTAATGAAACTGTCGGCGAGTGCAAAGGGTTAAATAGCTGTTGCTCCACTCGCTCGAACCTATATATTACGTGTGTGAATTAGTGTCTCGGTAGCGTCGAAGGAATTATTTCGTACAAATCAAACGAGTGGATAAATTAGAAATATTTTTCTAACGTATCATTCGCGACGAAATGTCACGTTTACCGCGACTTCCCTAAATTTACATCTCGTCCAAGGGATCGAATTACAAAGTTTTTCCGGGTTAGCCAATAATCCCTCCTGAGTTACCGCGCGAGCTCGCTGCAAAAACGTCCAGCGGCTGTTATGTCTTTCCGCAGGGCGGAGGATTCGCGTTTTCACGCAACAAGACTAAGAATAGGCGTCGACAGAGACAGATAAAACGAGGGTGGAGAGGGTAGTTGACACGTAACTCAATACGAGCGCGTCTTGTTTACGAGGTTATAAAATTACCGAGCCGACGCTCGAAATTGCAATGAAACGATCGGTGTGGCACGTGAGGCGCGTGCAGACACTTGGAAATTTCGTATTGTCCATTCTACCGGCGAATATTTAATGGGAACCTCGGATTTCAGCGTCGAAGGTGTTCGAGAAATCTCGGGGACACGTTCGACCCTTGTCGTTTTCACTGGCTCGTAGATATGGAGCGAAAATCCTGCTACTCGAGACCAGAGATTTATTCCTTCGTAGATGAGGAGGTCCTTGGGTGGTCAAATCATTAATTATATATATTTTTTACGAGTGCACCCGCACAGATTTAGCAGAGAGTGCAAATGAGAATGTTTAGAAACCGATATCCCCAAATTAGTAAGCAAAATGTAGCCATCGAGTACTTTGTTAAGATCGTCCATTTTCTAAATTGGTGCTGGATTGGAAATCGCCTTCGCGGGACAAAATTCGAACCCTCGGGAAGCGTTAGATTTCTCAAAACTTGTCGACCGATTTAAAAAAAAAAAGTCGTCCATCCTCGAGCGTTCAACCCGATCCGATTCACGAATCGGTCGCACGTGCCTGGTATCAGCCAGTTTATTGGCAGACTGCCGACTGCATTCGCGACGCCGATTGCTCATCTAACAAGGTACATCTACCCGCCAACTAATTGCCCAGTTTTCAAAGAACGTGTGCCAGGTTTATCCGTGTCCCTTGCCGATTCGCTGCCTCTCCGTCCGTGATGAGAATCGAGATCAGTAACTGTCTATCGTACAGAAAAATTACAGACTAATTAAGAGGAAAGGAAGACCTTTGCTCGGGATACTAAAGTATAATAAAGTTGAAGTGATCGTTGGTCTTTGTGCGGTATAGATAAATTTCTCGTTTCATATATGTATCGGAGCCCTTTTAGTTGAAGAATAAAATAGGTAAAAACTTTATTCGATTTTATGTGTGTTAATGGTGAAAACACGTAACGATTCAACCCCTCTGAAATGAATAAACCATTAGTCTTGTGAGCAAATTAAAACAAAGGTATCTTATTAAGTCCGCGATAAGTGAAATCAGGACTTGAAAGATTACCGTGTTCGCACGGAAAATATAATGAATAAGAAAAAGAATCGGTTGGTCGCCTCTCGACTTGCCTTATCGCGGTTATCGTTGGCCAGCCGCGCAGGAAAGGTGTTTAAATGATAATAAACTGTGGCGAATAAAAATACATTAGAATAAATTAAAGAAAATTAGAAAGTACAGTAAAATATTTTTCCGTGTCTGAGATCGGCGATAGTCGCGCCTTCTGTAGTCTTAGTTATGGGAAAAATTAATCTAGCAAAAGCAGCTGTCACGAAAGCGTTTCTTTCGAATCGTGGACTACTCCATAAATATCCTCGATTAAGGGAAAATGCCAAAGTATGAACGTTCTTGACATTGATAATTCCCTTTTATATGGTGCAGCGTGAAAATCCTTAAAAGTCATTCGAGGGAGCGTATTAAATAATTTACGAATCGATGGAAGATCAGAATGCAAATACTGCTCGAGACCACCGTGTTTCCCATATTCCAATTCTACTGGCGTCGCGGTGGAATTGCAATGGGAATTCCCTTCATTCGAAAAGGTAACGTATCACTGCGCCTTGTCGCGAGGACAGGCAAACATACGCATAACTTCAGGTGTCTTATGTAGATAGAAAGTATCTGTCCCCAGAGTAAAGAGCACACAGTGTATGTATGAATGTACCTACGTGTTTCCACGTACTTCTCCGATCTAGGCAGGGTCTATCGTGTACTGCAGGGGGAATGAACTCGAGACCTTCCGCCAATGGAAGGGCAAAAGTCACGTTTGAACGACAATAGCCTCCATCTTTTGATAAATTGACGCTTCCACGAACTGCGTGTATTTTTCCAATACGCGTCGAAGCTGGAAGCCTGACATTTTCTGTTATATATTCAGAAGATGATGCCAGTAAAAAGGAACAGAATGTAAACATTTCGCGTAGAATGCTCCTTGACAATGCACAGAGGAATACGCGATAAGTTGAGTACTGTGAAAGCGCTGGAATTGAACCTAGCCCCGTAATTAGTTATTAATTAACTGATTGTACGGGAACTGTATAGTGGAATTGGGAAAAGTAATTAAGGATAAAAGATTAGGTAGCGCGTTTGTGTGAAAGATTGCCTGGCCATGTGGGTCAGGATGAAGAGTTTGCGGAAGGATGTATAGAAAAATGAGATAGATATACAGTCAGTCCCATAAGTATTCGTACCTTCTATGTTCATTGAAAAACTTTGTCTAAATTAAATGATAGATGTCATGCTTCCAAATAAATTTTTCATTATGTATGTATACATGTGTAACACTTATTGCTGTACATATTTATTTTGAAACATTCATTTGGAAACATCAAACCTATCTTTTAATTTAGACAAATTTCTTCAGTAAACATAGAGATAGATATGACGGGGTGAAAGGGGTGAAATTGAATGAAGGAGATAATTGGATAAGGTTCTAGCAGGGCTAGCAAAGAATAATAGTAAATCTTCTAAAATATGAAATATTCCTTCCCTTTTACGAAAATCTCTTATACATCAACATTCGTCATCTAGCAGACAATTGTTAGTGGATGGAATGCGTTCGTCGCTATTCATAAACATTCTTGCTGGTTGCAACTGGTTTAAATTATGATATAACGAACGTGTGGCCGCATCATGATTTAGAGCGGTGCTCTCGACTACTTATGTGGAGCCGCGCGTTGCACAGTCTCTATTTATACCAAGATCCGCCACTGGAACACGTAATAATCGTAAACCGACCGTTTTGTCGGTCCTCCCGTTCCGCGCAGGAAATTGGGTCGTCTGAACCCTGTCGATCCTCCTGAACATTCCACCGCGTTCAATCTGGAACGCAGAGTCTTACCATGATTCGTCTTTCCGGAATCAAATGCGTGTGGTTTCCAAAATTTTTTTTCAATACTCGTCTAAGTATGTACTTTCGATACACTCAGGGAATAATCCTATCGGATGCTTAGTCTCGCCAGGAAAAATTCTCAAATGTCGTCGTTTCTGACGTTCCCGCCTGAGAGACCCATGGACTCTAACCTTCGTTCCAGAAACAGGATACCCGAACCGATCGTGCAATGCGCTTAGACGGCTTAGGGATGAAGGAAGCTTATCATGGCCCGAGGCTGGCAGTAAAACAGCGCCGGTATCGCGTCGATAAAGTAAGGAGTAGTTGTCGCGAGAGCGCGCAGGGAGAACAGCGAAGGGCGAAACACGAGTCTTCCACAGGCGTAATCCTGGCATTCCGCAGCGTTGGCAGATCGCGAGGAGTCCAAGATCCGTGGGGCGCACCGGTATGTATATGGGACAAGTGGAAACGTCCAAGTATCAATAAAGACTCGAGAGGGTTCTAAACTTATCAGGCGCTCCGAGAGCCGTTGGCTCGGTTGCGTTCTCGCGGTTTTCATTCCCTTCCATCGCGCCCCCGCCCCCCGTCCCCCTTCTTCGCCACGTCCACGGAGCCTCGTTTTCTTCGTTTTCCCGATGGACCTCGGTGGTCCGTAAGTTTCGCCAACGCTCGGACCCGTTCTCAATAAGGAACCGTCGTCGATTCGGGCGTTTCTTTCTTCGTTTTCTTCCCCGCTGCTTCCCACCGCTCCCTGCATCTCGCTCGATAATCCTCCGCTTGGTTCCCCCCTTCGAGGGCCCCGCGGTAAAGCCACCCCATTGGACGGACAGGTACGCATAACGAGTACTTTTTATACCCGCGATCCCCTACTCCGTCGGCCTTATACCCGCCGCCGGCTTATCGAATTCCTGGCAAATGACAACGGATAAAATTCGTTATTTACTAATTCATTTATTTACTCCGGGGCCCGCGATCGCCGCCCACGTTCGCCGCGTCGAACCGGCACCGCGAGCCGTCGTTTCTGTCTTCGCGAGAGGAAATCGTGCCCAAGGGCGGTCGTGGGCCCTCCCAGCTTCGCCTTCGACGCCGTACATGGGGTTCTAGGACATCATTCGGCGAGCTTTGTAAAAGAGCACAATAATAAAATGAATGAAACACGTAGGAAACGACTAATTAAAAGTAAACGAATAGAGGTCCATCCGGAGCTCCCAGTTCGACTCATGGACTCACCATGGATTCGAACTAAGTGGCTTTCGTCTTGGACTGGTGGAAGGTTCTTCTTTGCTTCGTTTAGAAGTTAATTGCCAATTTCTAAAGAGATCGTAGATACGCTTCTTTAATTACCCGCGATCGAGATTGCGGTTAGAAACGAAGCTTGGTCGAGATTACAGGATCCTTCTCGTTTTAATTCGACAGAGCGCCCTGCTCAATTTGTCTACATAAATCTCGCCCGACTTCATTATGAATTTCTGGCCAATTTATTCCCATGCATTCTACCTAATTTCATTGCGAATTTATGTCGAATATATCGTCGTAAACTCCGTCCAATTTCGCGACAAATTGGCGACTGGGCTTGTCCCGTAAATCACGCGACGTTTTATCCCGTTCTGCAATTCTTTGCGCGATTTAGTCGGCTTTATCGCCCGAAAAGTCCCATCAAGCCTCGCGTGCCCGTCATTTCAAATTGCGACGAATCACGAGTGGTCACTTGTCGCGCAACACGGCTCTGCTATGTCTCGTTCAACCTCTTGAGAACCACGATCGAGAGAGCCAGAGATGATCGAGATTTGGTGACGAAAGAATTTATTTCGTTTTGGTACGTGAAAGGTTGGTGGCAAAGAAGAGGATGACAATATTTATAGGTTTCCTCGGAGAATTCTAAATATCTGATATATGTGGTTGACTTCCGTCAATTTTCACAAAAATATGCCAATCTGTGTAGAAAATATACGAAGAGTCTCGTTAACGTGATATCGAGAACTTTCAGAATGGATTTCTCCGACCTCGATGATCATAATCGAATATTACAAGAAGTAAATACTTCTTAAGAAGATATTTCTACGAAATTTAACTATGAACCTTTCTCAAAGATCCTGCCGTTGTTAAGTAAATCAATGTTGAAAAGAGATTCAAGTGAATGGCTCGGATAAATTTCTCCTGGAAGCGTTGATTTCAATTCGCGATACGTACTCTCTTCCCTATTATCGTTATCATCGTCGTCGACCAGAATTGGCGCATTGGTTTCGTCTGGCTGGCCATTAGCGATCGAAAAATCGTCGCTCGTTAAATTGCGCCAGCGATCCTGAAAGTTTGGTCGCATCGCGAGGCTTATCTGACGACGGATTAAAACCGGACGATTCGGTCATTTCTTTTATTTTTCTCGCGGTTTTTTGCTTCTGCCGATGGACGCTCTCAATTACGCGGTTAGTTCTGCCTTTTTATACCGAGCTGCCGGTCTTCGAAACCGCCTGTGGAGGACTCCTTGGGACACCCTGGGATCACGGTCGGTTCAAACCGATTCTTAAACACCGATCCGAAAGACATAAGTGACAATCAATTTTTTTCTTCTTAATAATTTACGCGCGAAATACGCCCTGTATATACATTTTTAATGAGGGAGTGTCACTTTATATAACTCTAATTAAGAATGTCGAAGTAATCGATTGCTTTTAATAGATTTCTTGGACAGTATATATTCTTGAAAACATGTATCCACACTGTGTAGTGGCGATACATAAGTTGTTCGAAGCCGACGTATACCGAAAACGATACCATGAAAGCGAAGGGGTTGAATTGTTATCCTGCGATCCCAAGGAGTTGGAATTGGAGGTACAAATTGAATCTGGACGCCCCATTTTTCCTATCATCCGAGTCTCGAGGACCAAAAGCTCTCGAAACGTTTTTCCTGGCCATTCTCCGAGAACTATCGGAAAGTGTCGAACGCTTAGGGTGAAATAGACGCATTCCAGAAAATGATCTCGCGCAAAGCCGATGCTCTTGGTGATAAGAAACCAACGCCGATGCACGTGAAAAATTGGAGTCTTGATTAAATATAATGTAAAATCTACTTTATATGGAATGTAAATTTACCACGAATTAGCTGTACAGATGAGAAGAAGCTTCTTCTCCCAAGAAATTTCTAACAGAATGAGTTCTGAACGCTTCTGAAATGAAGCCACCTATACATTTCCTCGGCATTTTCATTCCGTGGGAATTATCTTTCGTCGCCCGTGAGTGTCGTTGGTAGAAATTTTCGCCATCGCCTCCAGTCAGGTCCTGGCAATTTACTTTCCATCGAGGAAATCGCGAAACGAAACGTCCAGAGCGCTCTTGCTCTCTGGCTCTAATAACACGTTCATATAATAATCGCAATCCTCGTAATTGCTTCGTTTAACCATGATCAGTAATTTGCAATTTAAATGTTGCTCGCTGAAGAAGACTTCAACGCTTGAGTTTTTAATAAATATTATCGAGTCTAAAAATAAGGACTAATTGGCAGCTCCTTCGTACATCCGTGATTAATCGACGAGTGAAATATCAAGAAATTGCGCTGTCGAATACTTACTTCAATCCCAGGTACCGCGAGTCGGTGATGAATCTCCGCTGTAAATTTCTTTTCCGCTGAACAGTAAAAAGAAATATGGAAAAATAAGAAAAATATAGAGAATTTAAAAGAGGAAGTCTCAGATCTTCCACCAATCAGATGTTGTTTGTCATCGACGCGTCCGAAAGCAATTTCCCTTCAAGAATGCAAGTTATTCGCAAAGGCTTTTAACGTAGATGTAAAATAGACGCGATAGTGATCAAACGTGTTGCATCATCGTCATATGTATAGGGAATAAATTCATAGAAATAAGCAAAATGTTCATCTGCTTCTTCTTACAGTGTGCGATAGTATTTAATTAACTCGTACAGGACCAAATATTTAAACGTTACGATAATTGGTACTCGCATTAAATATTTCGGTAAGGTGAAATAAATTTGTTACTCGTTTAACGTTCAAGTTACAGCAGCCTACTTGGTTCCACCCGAATGGGATAAGTAGTTTTCAAAGAGATTACTCGTGAATTCGACGAAACTTTTCCCTGTCGCTTCGAATCTCTCCTCGACAACCCCCCTCCGTCTGTAAAGTTTGTTCATGTCTTTTTAATGGTTTCGCGCCGGGACGAATTTTAAGGAGTCGCCTATTGAGACAGTCGTTTGCGTTCCGGAAACGGATGTGGCTCGTTGAGCAGCGAGGAAGTAATCGTCGTGACATGAAAGAGGCTGAAAGACAGTAATATTAAAGGTGTGAGTAAAAAATATAATATAAGACGGATTTCATATTGAAAATGATAAAAAATTAAAATGAATAAATTATTCCTTTTAAAACAATTTTTCCTGAATGATACAGTTAGGTTCTCGAACCTGTTCCCCATTGGTTAGGAGATCCCGATTAAGGAAATGACTTTGAGAAAGTATTCTCTCCTTGTCGATTCGATCGTTCGTCGCGCGAAGGCGGCCGTGTCGTAAAGAGGAGAGCGTATCTCGCTAAGCTGGTCGCTAAACTTAACGAAGACATTTTTCGTGGTATCTCGGTATACAGATAAGCGTGGCAGTTGCCAGTGAGTTGTAAATGGTGCACGGTTATCGGTGCTTTTCGCGTTGGCAGCCATGCGTAGATAGCAGACTCGATACCTCAGCAGCCACGCAAAGAATTCATGAAACGATCCGGTGAGCGGAATGAGTGATACACGCTTTAATCGAACGGCAATCCAGCAATGCCAATTCCGATCTTAATACGTATCTATAAGGGACAGCGTCTGGAATAAACAATCGTTAACAAGGCAATGGCGTAACATGCATTCCCTATGAATGATTGGCATGGAGTTGTTGGGAAATTAATCGTGCGGAATTTAGAAAGTTATCTTTTCTTTGAATTCGATCTTTTCTTCTTTTATTTTCCTAGTAGATCATAGATTAGGTAAGCATGCACGTTTGGTACATTTACAATCCTTGTAAATCCTTGCTAAGGACCGCTGTAGTCCAGCCAGAGGGAACAGGCAGAGCGACAGGGCGAGTCTAGCAGAATAGGTAAACCCTGGAGCCGCGGTATCGATCCCTGCGCGATGCTGCTCGCCATCCCAGCTAGAGGGGCGCAGGGAGCACACGTTCAGAGGTCCGTCACGACCACCACCAGCATCCAGGGTCGCCACGGAGACGCGTCGTCATGGAGCAGACCTCCTAAGCCTGCGTCTGTGGGGCCCGCAGCACTGATAGACTAATTTATTATTCATATACAATTTTCGAACGGTGACTACAATCATCTCTTCTTCTAACGTGGAAAGTACTCGCTATTCTTCGTAACATTATTTTTATATACAGTCGCTTTCATAAATTTTAATTTAGACAAATTCCTTCCATAAACACAGAGGGCACGAATATTTCCAGGACTGACTGTACTTACTTCTGTAAAAATATATCGCGAGTAACACGTCTGATGCATTATCGCGTTGTGTAACATCCAGTAATAATAATAGAGGTACTCAAGGTAATCGTGCTTGCTCTGAATACGAAATGATATCCTTCAGATTGATGCGATTCAAGTATATAGACGAGGTTAATGGGTCTCGACGAGCATAAAAAGTTATAGCTTCTCAAGGACTCCTGTAAAGGACTCTTCAGTCCCGCCGGATAGAAAAGGGTCTTCTAACATATCTAAGACTCCCGATCTCATGCATGCTTGGGTAGAATATCATTGACTAATAAATGAAAATTAATTTATTTCTGTAATCCAAATTTCCATTTTTCTTCGACGGGTAACAGACGAAAAGATGCTTATTATTTCTTCCTTGTTCGAAATTTGTATCTAGATAGGAATTTTACACGTCTGTGAGAGAAGGCTTCGATGGCGCTCTGTTCACCCCCCACCAGACAGCGAGGCTCCCGACGAGGGTTCGAATCGACCCTGGTAGCCGAGGCACGCTGAGCTCGGAGAGAACCTACACCCCCAGGACCATCAACGTCTCGAGGGTGGAAGACGAAGGAGACGTAGCTACGGGGAAGGGATTGGGGCGAGGGGGCGTGTCGTTGCAGTTTCCACACAGCTGCGTCTGCAACGTTCCGTGGAGAGGCCTAGAAAGCTTTCTCTCGCTTCCATCCACCTCCATCTCCGAAAGTTTTCACAACGCCAGAAGTCGACTTTCTCTACCCTCGTCTTTGCCCTCCGGCACGTACCAACGTCGAGTCCGAGAACTTTACCGTTTCGCCGTCTGGGAAGATAATCTACTCGGCTCCACCTACACCTCGGAGTCGAGCAGAATCGGGCTGTCGTTTCACCTCGCGTCTGGCTTCCTGGGCTTCCCTCTTCGTCGTTCAGTTCGTCGAACCTTGTCGACGGCTTCTTCAGGGTATTTTTTTTTTTTTTTCATTTTTGACGATTCGGAGCACAGCTGCAGGTGCCATCGAACCGACTCCCTGGAAACGAGGGAGTGAATTTCCTCTGCGAGGAAAATTAAGCTCGTCCGAGGGTTGTGGGAACTCCGTCCTCTCGAATTTTCTGAAAGGTTCTCTTTAGAATACTTCTGACTGCTGCGAAATAATTCCACGACAGCGAAGTATAAACCAGCCTCGGTACAAAAATTAGTTCAACTTCGCTCGCGTTTTCCGTGCTCGTTGGAAACGTGGATGGAAATTCTGCGTCTGAAAGCAAACGAATGAAAAATGTAGATTGAACGATGTAACAAAGGACAGAGTTCCACGTGAATACCACACGTATTTCCACGCTGGTACATGCATCCTGCGGCAGAATCGCGCAGAGGAACCCACGGACAATGCATCCGGGAACCTGACCGTCTCATGAATACCAAATTCCGAATTTCAGTAAACGCATTCTGAACCGCTACAACCATTCACAAAAATAGTACCATCGTCGTTACATTCATTCCGGCCGTCGTATCCTCCACCCGTATCGCTTTATTATTCCGCGGAACATAGGAAGCCTGGCATAATAATAGAAACCGATGGATCTCGGTTGTTCGGCGATCATCGAGAGGAGAGACATGGAAACTCGTGAGTTATTTATCACTGTGGGTCACTTAACCTTGTTATTACAGGCATCTTTCAAACCTATCATTTAATTTAACAAAATTTCCCCAATAGACATAGAGGATACGAATACATGACTGTAGGTACATGGTATTTGTTTTCAATCGTTCCAATATATTCAGACCTGTACCACCTACCAAAAATCGACATGGACTTTACGGACAATGTTGCATATAAGAAAACTGACATTCATAAATAAGCGTATTGCTTACCATCTTCGCCCGCGCAAGGTGCGCCCAGTCGAGGTGTACCGACGTGGGCGTGTAGGCAGGTGCGACTCGCGTATCAGCGATGGAGGGAATCGAAACGCCAGTCGTTGTCTCTATTCAACGACGCTAAGAAGAGAGGAGAGAAGTTAAAATGAAGGAGGACGTTTCCAAGTACGATTAACCGCACCCGCTCTTTTCCTGAGACGCGACCATCGCGGTGACTACAAATGGAGCGCATTAAGGGCGGCTTCGTTCCGCGTCTGTCCTCGCCGCGTGCACGCGCTGGGGTCGTAAATCGCTCGCCTAGACGAGCTCGTCTGGCCGATTTCGCGACTGTTTCGTTCGATACGCGCCATTAACGATGTCGCGTGTCTCCAGGCGTCGTGGACGGTTCGCTCGATGGGTTTCGTTGACCTTTGTATCGCGAATCTTTCCGAGCTTTTAACGCCACGGATACCACTGATTCTGATTTCCCTCAAAGTGGTGCACGTACGCAGTGTTTGATCGTTTCCTGGAAACTTGGCATCTGGAAGTATACAAGAAGAATATAAACAGTTCATCCTATGTTGTGTAAATCAACAAATACTGTGTGAATTCTATTTTGAACAATTCTCAAATTTTCCCATCTCAAACCTAAGAACATTCCAGACTAGAAGCCACAAACGATTAATTGCTAATATTTTCATTATTCGCGACATGCTGAAACACTCCACCGATCAGAAATTGACCAAAATAACCCACAATTATTGCCTCCATCTCTGTATTATTGTTAAAATTAAATATAAACGAAGAAACTGCGAAAGTCGAAGATTTTTGACGACGAAACGATCAGTCTTGCGCGGCGGATTCTCGCGCCACCAGCGTTCGTAACTCTTCACCTCTGTCGGGCTCTGGACACCGCGCGAAGCGCAATGAAAATTATGAGAAACGGTAATGTCATGGCGTAGTGGCCATCGTGGCCAACGAGGACATTTTTACGATATTACCATCGCAACGACGATTCGAATAATTAAACGGCGCGGTTGACAATAACTAACGTGCCGCAACGAGCGGGATCTCCTCTCGTCTCCGCTGGACCATCGTCGGGGGCTAATAAACTCTGGCGCATAAAAAGGCTACTTGTACGAGCCACCGGGGATTACGCGTCACCTTTGTAACGGGCGATCGCCGGAAGACCGTCTGGAGAGACGCGGAAGATTTGACAAAATCCGAAGTGGCTCGTCGTAAAGAAGCTGGCCCCTGGGTCGAACGAAAAAGTATAAAATTGCTTGTACTGGATGTTCGAGGAAGAAGATCGACTCTCTTCCTTTCGTGCCGCGACTGCTAGGACACCCTGTATTTCGTAAAGGCCGAGAGGGGATGCCTGAGATGTATATTCCTCGCAGACCTCCGGACCGGTCGGTATCGACGGAGGAATAAGAAAAAAAAACCGGAAAAAAGAGTCGTGGCAGAGAGAGAAAGAGCGGAGGCGGGAAACGAACCGAGGGAAGGTGGTCGCCAAGAGGAGGAACGCGTCTGCTCGTGAATAAAAAACAAGCGTGGCGATTGCGGAGACAGCACATCCAAGACGATAGAGGCGGCGTGCGCGTCTCAGAGGACACTAGCCCTGCGTCTTCGAGGTGTGGTCCTTTTATCGTTTCGCATCGCTGCGGTTCAGGTTTTAATAACGAGACTGATATCGCAGGTGAACTCGAAGGACTCAAGTATCTACACGCTACAGTCTGACAGTAGCTTTCGTAGACATAAATGTCAATAACGAATGTCAATAATTGTCCATGCTGACTTCTGAGATTGAAAATGAACTTTAGACGCTAGCGAATCTAAAAATGATATCGAGAGTCCTACTGTACGCTGACAGACTGCGCACAAGAGCTATTTCACGCGCGCGAACAGAGTGCCATACACTCCAGCCATGCGATGCGCTACAGCGACCATATTAAAAGCAGCCGAGCGCCTGTACTGTACAGGTACGCATCTGTGAAACAAGATACCGTATCCACTAATAGACAAGACTTTTTGTAGCTGCAGGTGTGCACGAAGTCGGGAAGAGTGTCTCGCTGAATTGACTGACTCCGCGGGGGTGGGCTTTATGACCTTTTCCTTGCGCGGTTATAGTACACTGGGAACAGTGCGGTAAATATGCCCAGTCTAAACGTCTAATTTTAAGCACCGAGAAGTGATAAAATTAACGAAGTCCAAGCATAAAAATTAGAGGAAGTCCCGACTACGCCACCAAACGAATCACCCTGTCTCCTTTGGTTGATCTTGCTCGGTGCATCCCCTACAGCTGATGGAGTGAGGCTGGGGCCATTGACTTCTACCAAATGTTAAGAATCCGTTTGACCTATTGAACGCGTCTACGCGTGAATTCCACGAAAATGATCGCGAGACTCGAAACAGGACCCATTGGTTTTTGCTCAAAGCGGACATTGCCGTTTAGTTCGACGAGGACAGGACGCAAAGAACGTCTCTTTCAGCTGAGTTGAACCTCCAGACATATTTATGGGAGCCAAGATGACTTCGAGCGACTTCCTCGCGGCGCAATCAAAGTTTCCGGACGTGGTTCGACGGAGTCAGCGAATCCCTTGGAACGTGGGGGCGTCAGGGCGGCTCCGTCACGACGCTCATTACATTCACGAGGCTATTTTCGGGCGTTACGCGTTTGGCCAGTACAGCCAGATGTTTAGCGTTCCCTTGGACTCGATAGGTCGAACTCCAGCCAGTTCTGAGAGGTCTACTGGTTATGAAACGATAAGAGGGAACCTTTGGGGTCCATTTTCATTCAATGAAAATAATTCACAGAGAAATACCGAATTCGTCGTTAACATTTACATTTAAAAATCTGTCTCTACCCTACACCCAGTTAAATGCGTTCATCTGTTACGAAGTACTTACCTACGTACTTACGTAAGCACTACAGTAATTATTGCACCTACGCGAATAAGACTAGTATTCCACGCGAGTGAAACCGCGGGACGCAGCTAGTAATTTTATAAGTCCCTCGCATCTTATTACAAGTTCGCAGTCATTAGCTCGCTATTACTCGCGATGAAGGATCGTTCGAACAATCTTTCGTCTCAAGTAATACCGATTACCAGATCTTACCACGTGGAGGTTCCTTCGTGGTGTAATGAATGATCTATAATTCATTTCTCTGTGAATTATTTTCATTTTTCATTATCTCCTAAACTATGCGACCAAATAACATGCTGTAAAGGGCGAAATTTATCTTCATAAAATTTCGCAGATGATAAAATTATTCGTTTTTATAAAGATTCTTTCCCGTAAAACATACTTGTTGGCGGAGTTACAGGTCCCAGCACGACGCAATTAAGGGTAATACCTCATCGGTCAGCCGTCGGCTAGTACGATATAAAAGAGCATTTCGGATTTATATCTCGATAATTAGCAGTTTAATAGACTTTCCAGATAGAAACGAACACTCCTAATAACTCGTTGATAACGAGTGAATCGTTAATTGACATGTTCAGAGCAGGTGCTTGAGTAATTTGAACTGGCGACCACTCATTTTAATACGTGCTTACAGATATCGAGGTAAATTATTGCGACCATGAGTAATAAATTCGCGACAGTCTTGAAATACAACGACTACTCGGAGGGGATCACGGTACCATTGAAACTCTAAATAAAACTAATACACGTCAACGTTGATGGTCCCTACGAGACACCAACGATCCTGTGATATATCTAATTGCGTAAAAAGCACAGCGAAATATCTAGAAAATAAATAGTTTTTGAGTATCCATTTAACCCAATCTTTTTGCTTGCTACGAGGACTCTTAGCCAGTTAACGGCTACAGTCACGATAGACCTGACGATAAACGATGCCCAAACAAGGCGAACAAGATCATAAGGTAGAGAAAACTCTGACAGCTCGAGAAACTCCAATTGAATTAGAAACAGGACGATTTCATTTTTCTCGTCAGAATTGAACGATTGGATGGCCCGAAAGTGGATGAGAATGGGAGATCGTTACTTGTATCAAGAGGCGACGTAAGAAACAATATCGATGAGAATCTAATCAAGATTATACTCGTATTTCTCTCGTGAGAAATAACAAAATATCCAGGAAGAAACGAAACGAAATTAGGACACGACCAGATTGGCCTGAGCCCTTTGTCCCGTGGTTCTATCGTCGGCAAGAGAATGGACAAACATTTGCGATACCCAGGCGAATCATATTACGCCCACCGATGTCCCTTGTCTAATATCCACGTAAAGAAGCGAAACGTTACCTTGTAAACAACTCGCGCGAGCGATTCATCGAAGGGTTTCCCCAGGCGATCGTCACGTATCGCGGGTTTACTTTGTAATAACGAGATGTAGCGGTCACGGCTAGAAGCCTTCCAAATTGCATGTCGGATCTTGTCTACGTAGATCTCATTTTTCGAGATTAATACCGTTCATTTACACGATGCGTTCCCGCACAGCTCGATGTATTTCCGCTCGTGTCTGTTCGAAATCACGCTCACGATCTTTCCAGTTAGGGTAACGTCTATCGGGTTGCAACAACTTTACCCACATTGTCATTCGGGACTCGCATAACCTCTGCGTTATGCGTGTCTTGCGATCTACGATAACTACGTTATTAACGAGTTACTGAAATAAAAATGATATTTCTGCGGTAATGGTATCGCGAGGAGGTGGAGAAAAGGTAGGAAATGAGGTTTCCGGTAGGTTAGAGGAGTGTATTGGTATTGGGGAGTGGTATGCCGATAACGTGGTGTAGACTCGGTAATATAGGACACTCGGTTGGTAAAGCAAATCACACTGTTGGCAATGTAGAATGCTCTGTTCCACGTTACCAGTAGAAAATCAGCTTTTGCATTCAAGTTTACATTATTAAAAGATCAAGAATCGAAGTCTTAAGAGTCCAAACTTTGAACTTGGTTGTTTTGTGGTGGATTCGTCCCTGCCCGACAGCACAGCCCGAGAGGGTGAATTAACTGGATGGCGAGATTCCCGCGATAACTAATCTTAGCACGCGAGTTCAAACACGGACGAGCGGAATCCAGTCGAGGGTTTCCTCCTCCGTAATCGCTGCGACGATTTTCCCGGCAAAATCAGATGCGGCGCGTTCGAAATGGCCGCCTCCTTATCATGGTTCGTTGTTTGTTCTTTAAATGTATAATCATTGAAAATAACCTATTTTACACGTTCTCGTTTCTCTTCTTATAAAACTGCTTTAAAAGGATTGCTTGCACCCTGAAAGAGTCTCACTTCTCGATGCAGAACGTTCTAGAAAAAGGTGGGGAACCGTTTGGCAGTTGAAAGGTCGGATATCACTTCAAAGATTTCTCATAAGACGGCACAATTCGTCGCGTTTACCTTCTCAGCTTGCAGAGTCGAGTTTTCTCCCGTCCTCTTCCTGTTCAGTTTCCACGTTCCACCGACAATCCAATTTATACGTCGGATTATTCCGAGCACCAAGGGTAGTTCCGTGCATCCCACCCCGATGTAGCCGACGCTCCAGCCTCCCCATCATCCCTCCTTCAGGTTGCCATCCCCCTCTCTACTCCGGTTGAATCGCGATGCTCGCGCGGATCGGGTGCAGCCCTGCCTTCCCTCGATCGGGTTCCCTCTGGACAAACATGGCCGTTTCCTTAGCCTCGAGGTTCCAGACTCCTGCGAGTTCACCGTTCATGACCTGGAGTTCACCCTGCCTCGTTCCACGATGCTTCCTATTGGAAAGGAAGCGTGTAAATGAGATCGTTCTTCGACGATCAGCACGATACGATCGACGACCGTCGGAGGACGATGTTTCTTGCTGGAAATTTGCCAGAGGCGCTTGGGAAGAGTTGTTTCTTTTTAAAATTTTAGTCGAGTATTGGAAGATAAACCTGATACTGCAAACTAGTATTTTCAAAACATGCCATGGCCTCGGTGGCTACATCTCTTAACTCTTTAACTGTGAAAGTTTCGAGGAACTCGATGTGGATTCTATCGCTTCGTCCATGGGCTCGATATATTCAATGCCTGTAATCGCGTCGCGTTTGTTAACAGTTAATCGGGCTCCAATAGATCGAGGTTGAAATCGTTATCTTCCAACGCAATCGCGAGCCTAAAGCTGGAATCGCCATTCTTTGTGCAGTTTCTAAAACTGCTCGACGCCGAGACCGCTGCGCGAGAGAAGTTGTCGAAACTGGTTCCAACGGAGTACCATTCCCGACGTTCCCCTCCCTTCCTTGCTTTCCAGAGCCTGTAATAACGTCCTTCCGCCGTATTTACACGATTTTGTTTATATTTTTATTCGCCTCGCAGTCCCAGCTAGTAGATTATTTATCGTCGATTCGCGAACAGCGCGGGTAATACGCTCTTATCGACCGTTATCCTATAAAATGCGAATGTTTATAGACTACCCATAAGACTCGAGAACTATGACATATCGTAGAGGAAAGCCTACGCCCGTTCAGATTTCGATATCAGGGCTCGCGTCGAATTCTGGGCAAAGGAGACGCCTAGCAATCGCAATAACCCGTTCAGTTTATCGTCCTTCTATCCGAGATCTTCCAATTCTCGAGTGTCCGTGGACCGTTCCAGCCTCTTCGTATCTTATCGACGCTTCCGTCCCGGTCGGAGCACACTTCAGCTACTCGAGATTTTTATCAGAGACGGCTTGAATTTTATTCGAGCAGCGAAAGACGAATAGAAACTCGATTTTATTTCGGTAAACGGTTCCATAAGCTATTACTCAAACGTTATTCGATTACAATTTTTATTGCGCCAATGATCCATTCAAAACTGCTGTTTTTTATAGAGATCTTTCAATTCATCGATATCGCTATGTTCTTGTAACCTGCACTTGGATTAACCCTTTGCGTTCCTATGTCGAGTGAACCTCGACAAAAATGCAGTGAAATAAAAAAATTTGAACTGCAAGAGGTTAAAACACGGATCAGAGAGCAAAGATACTAATTCAATTCTGGGATGACGGATCCGCCAAAGATATCCGTTTATCGAGGTGTCCGAAAACGAAGTTGGAGTAGCACCGGTGTAATCGAAATGCACCAATATGCAAATCGGAGCGTCTCCGAGCGAGGACTGTCCAGAAATTCGAGGGGCTGGGTGTCGTTTCCGATCGTTTTTATCCCGTCGAGCCGGCCGATGGAGCTGACCTGTCGGACAGGATCCCCCAATCAGGAGGCGAGCAGCTTGCGGCTGCTGATGCATTCGCGATACGCCGAGCCAGGCCAACTTGTATAAACGAACCCTTCGCAGAGCTGAAGTCCTCCGAGTGGCCCCCAGCCCCCGTTTCGCTGGAATTTAGTCGCAGAAACATGGCGAGGGTACGCATCGATTCTCGATTAACGCGCGCAAGGTTGCAGCCCCCTCTACCTGCTCGGTGCACGCGTGACGTCCTGGATTTCATTCGCGACTCCTCGCCTCCGGGATGCTGGGGAGTTTTACGAGGGTTCTTTCCTGTAACGAGAGAGGATGCGCCTCTTGTAAATATGAGTTTTCATCTCAACTCTTGTTAGCTGGCAACGCCCGGACGAGATGAAGACGTGTAACTGGGGTACTTCGAGTAGCTTGTCACGTGTGCGTGCATAACGTTTCCATCAGGCTTTGAATGACTGGTATCTAGCTCCTCCAATTACAGCTAATTCCGTGGAGAATAATTCCATACACCGATCATCGAGTTTCACGATCCCGCTCTGACGAATTCGACTGAGCTTTGGAGTAATTGCAACCACTTCTCAATTTCTAATAAATTTGGAAACTTTCGAGGATTATGCAGCATTTAATACTTTAACAAGAACGATTCCGTATGACAATCACTTGACTGGAGTTTGAGTGAGCGATAGACGCACACGCTTTGAAAGCGATAATCCATGCAAATTAATCACATGAATAATCTCTGAGTTACTAGCTCGCCATGTACTACAATGTTCCAAACTCTCGCATCGGACTGCATTCAAGAAACACCCATTTTGTGATTAGAAGTTGATAATTAGACTCGTTATACTTTTCAATAATCGCTAATCCAATTTACATTACCTGTCCGAGTGCCATTTCATTAATCCTAAGTACGACTTCTTGCTGGAACGACAATGACTAATTTAAAATCATACCAGCGCGTTTGTACGTAATTCTGAAAATGCAAATGAAAAGCGTGCAGCGATTTGCAGACTAACCAGCCGGAAGGAACCGATTATTCAAAGCTCAAAATCGCGTCTGGAAGATCCCTGTTGCCATCCGCTCCGTGCATCCTCAAAAATAAGAAGGGAAATATTTCACCGAATACTCGAGGAGACTTCCTCTTCCGCCAGATGGGGGGGAATTCTTCTTGGGACAAAGAGAAACTTTCCAGGGTAGGTTTGGTATCAAGGTCCGCCACGGAAGGAAAGCGAGCGCGCATTATCCTAAAGAAGAGAGAGATACGAGCACGGAGACCGTGGGTGCAGACGGTTCCAGGGGCACTTTAGAACTGGAATTTACGTGGCCTGTTCGCGACGTAAACAATGGGTGAGACGCGACGATAAATCCGCGGGGGAGCCCCGTTCCGGGTTATCTAGGTCTAGGAGATGCTCGTTCCGCCCCCTGCTTCGCTCGTCGCGATACGTGCCGGGGATTTACCACCTAAACAGACAGAAAATATTCCCGTTTCGCCTGTGGAAAGCAGCGTGTCGTTCAACGGCAACCGTAACATTCCACTTTGTTCCTCGATTCTTCCTTCGATTGGTGTCGCAGCTATTGGGATCGATGCTTTTCGATTAGCTGACGTTTCCTGACGGAACTCTATCGTGCTTCGAGGAGTAGAGGCTCGTTCAATGAGTGAAAACACGAACGATTATAATTCAAAAAAATTTGAAATAAGAAGCACAATTCCTTAACCACTGGCGAAACTCGTTTTATCAAAGATTTACCGTAAGTCATCCCTCCTACACGTTGGAACTATCGGCACAGAACGAGCTAAAGCGTTATCTGCGAGTCGCTGTGAACGATGGCTCAGGTTACTAATGGGTCATTGAATAACTTTTGAATCACTGTATCTTCTGTCCCACTTGTGTCTGACGCGACAGCGTAAAAAAAACATTGTAGATAATGGTCTATGCATAACAGAAATCGGATACAACAGCTCATTAACTGAAATAATGAGAACAATACGTCTCAGTCAAAAATTCACGAAGACACTCTAGAGGTTCTACCTTTTTGAGTGGCTCGTCCAGTCGATAAGTTCGAGTTAACTTTTGTGCCGTATCGTTTATCTGAGAAATCATTTTAAAGCCATACTACCTACCGCTAGTAGAAAATACATGAAGCGTTTAAGAGACCGGGTGTAAATTGAATGGCACTATTACGAATTGTAAAGCACGATAAAGTCCATAACACGAGACTCGTCTCGAAGCCCGTTTTGTTTCGGGGATTACGATGGCACGGAGGAACTTTTAAATTTCGAGTCAAGCAACGCGAGGTCTGCAGCTGGAGATCGAGAGAGCGTCGATATCTCGAGATATTTCGTCGATAAACATAAACTGGCGTCCACTGCAACGACTATCGACACCGATGACGAAAAGGAAGGCCCGTTAAAGTGGCGAAGAAGCGAGGCGTTAAGCGAACTGCCGCGGATAACGCGCGGCGAAATTACGACGACGTCACTTATAAACGACGTTTACAGCGGCGCTAATTATCACGGTTTATTGGTAAACTACCGGCGAGCAACGCCGGGCATTTTATTCCGTCAGCCCCAAACAAGTTAAACCGGCGCTCTGTTCAATAAACGCTCGCTGGAAGTTCATTAGCCGTACCGTTAACACCGGGACATTTACAAGCGTTGGAAGATTTATCGGCCCCGATACCAGAGTTCATTAATTCTGCCCGCGGATAGCGATTTTGAAACGTCAGGACAGCTCTATCTTTCCGTGGAGTCGCGGGCCTTTCCCTGTGCTCTGCCATAATCGCGTGGAAAGCGACCGGCGCCGACGGCGCGCCATGTTCCTTTTTCCTCTGAGCGCGATTTCGCTTGAAATCGAGGAATTCCATTTGTCTGCGGCGATACGTACGTTTTTGTCAGCTGCGATAACTCATTGGTTGTTTGAATTAATATCCAGAAGGGATTTGTTGTTTTTTCTTAGAACGTAACGACCCATAGGATCAAGGGGTATCTACATTCAACGATACGAAGATACTTCCAAAATATGATCTTTTAATGTTGGAGCGAAACTTTCTAGTTTCTTAGTTCGCAGCTTCGTTTTTTCAACCCCTTAACGTATAACAACCTGTGGGACTCGTGGTACAGAATTTGAGTCGAACTTGAAAACCACGAGTCAGACATGTCGCATGGAAAGGGCGCAAAGAATTTTATACCTGATTATGGCAGTCCTACAGTAAATCGTAGGGCATAGGGTTAAAATAATCGTCACTAGTTATATTTGAATCTTGTGCGAGAGAGAATCATCGAAAACTTTCGAAACGATCACCGTGTGCCCCCTCTCTGAATCGATGTCGGCAAACGTGCGTCGAAAGAAAAGCGTCTGTTCGTCTTCTGTTTGCGAGACGTTTGTGAAAATTACTGGGGAAGGGTAGGTCGGTGGCCACGGATGTGTAAATAATACATGAGACGACGGGAAGGAACGAACTCGCTGGGAATCTGAATCTCGAAACGAGCCAGACGACTGGTCGATTCGACGACGAAACTGACGTTCACGATGACGATGAATCGGTCCATTAGATGGACCTTCAGCCTTCGAGCAATTGCTTCTCGTTGACACACTCCCTTAATGGAGCAGTTCACGTTGCTTCTGATACCTCGTGCGACATTTTACGACCGTATGGTAAATATTTTTTTTCAATTGTGCTAACTCCCAGTGGCTAATTTTGCTGGAAATGAAGAAACTAAAGCTTGACATTCAGTCGTTCGATCTGTACATACTTATAAAGTCATATCAGTATATTATAATTCATTGATAATTTTATTCATTTAGACATCGTCTAAGTATTTAATTTTTTTAATCGACAGGATTTCCATTTAGTTCTTATACTAGTTCGTGTTCAACAGTCGACGCGTACAGACCTGTGTGACTGTGCTCCGTGAGTTTACAACATAGTGAGTGTACGTCTACCTGTGCGTAAATAAGACTGATCGTGATACATATACATATTTCGAAGTTGCAAACGAAGAATCTTCCTTAAAAACCGAATCAATATCTATGCCTCTCGACTAGTTATTCCGATTTTAATCGGTAATATCTAGCTCGAAGATGGCTCTAAGTCAGATACATAATCAAGGCCTGGAATTACTTCCCAGCTATCTACCACCACCGTGGCAGATGAACACTGCAATCCGAGGACCAAGTCCGAACACAAAGAAAAGAAAGCTGGACATCTCTGGAATAATACAAAACCCAGTACTGATCTACCGACGTGTGCAATTCCCACATCAAACAGGTTTTCACTATTAGAATCGTCAACAGATATCAACATGTCCGACAATGAACTACCGCAAAAAAAGCCTCCACCTCAACCAATCTACCTTGAGGGCGTCATTGATATTCAAACGATGACACATTCACTAAACAAAGCTGTTAACAAGGAAGAATACAAACTTAAAACAAATAATGATCAAATCAAAATGTTACCAATCGACTCCGATGCTTATAGGAAAATAACAAAGCTCTTAAAATCGCTTAACGCAAATTTCCATACATTTCAACTAAAGCAAGAAAGATCATTCAGAGTGGTTCTACGTAATATTCATCACTCAGCAAACCTTGAAGATTTAAAGGAAGAATTCTTGAAACATGGACACGAAGTAACAAACATTTCCAACATTAATCATAGCGTTACTCAAAATCCTCTTTCTTTATTTTTTATCGATCTCAAGCAAAAACCCAATAATAAGAAAGTGTACGATATCACTCATCTGATGAACTGTATAGTGAAAATAGAACCCCCACATAAAAAAAGAGAAATAGTTCAATGCAAAAGGTGTCAGAGATATGGGCACACTCAAAAATATTGTAATCATAACTTTCGTTGTGTAAAATGCTCAGGCTCACATCCAACAGTTCAATGCACGAATGTAGCTGGTACTCCAGCAAAATGCATTCATTGCGAAGGAAACCATCCGGCGAATTATAAAGGTTGCCCAGTCTACAAAGCAATCTATAAGAAGAAGTTCCCCAGGCCTAGAACTAAGGATAATCTTACCTCGACTCCAACAACCAATACGGTGAGAAGCAATCAAAGCAACATAATTCCTTCTGTTACTTATGCCCAGGCGGTCCAAGGAAACCAAAACAAAAGAAATTCATATGGGAACACCTTGGTAAACCATGATACTGATACACAAATCACAGACAACTTCAGTAGGCTGGAGAAACTTATCGAGAAACAAACAGAACAAATAAACAATTTACTATCATTACTAACAATCATCATAAATAAACTAACGTTTAATGCTAACCAATGATGCCAGTAAATTGAACAAAGCGACAAGAGAACTTTCAAAGATACTCCAAAATTATAAAAATGATTGCTTCCAAAGGTACCTGGGAAACTTGTCCCCTACAGCCGACTCAAATTACTCCTTGTGGAAAGCAACTAAGCGACTGAATCGTCCACAACAGGTAATACCTCCCATTAGATTACCACAAGGTGGATGGGCGAGAAGTCCCATAGACAAGGCTAACATATTTGCAAGGCATCTGGCAGAAGTATTCAAACCATTTCCATCTTCGACTACTTATAACGAAACAGATATAATCGATTACTTACAATCGCCACTAGAGTTGTCTCCTGCTTTGGAACCGTTCTCATCTGCAGAGGTTAAACTAATGATCGGCAATCTCAACCCGAGGAAAGCCCCTGGACACGATATGGTTAGTGATAAAATGATCAAGGAACTACCTAAGAAAGGGATAGCTATCATTGCATCTATCTTTAATGCTATCCTCCGTCTAGGATTTTACCCAACCTCTTGGAAATTGTCTATCATTACTCTTATTCATAAATCAGAAAAACCAATCCACGAGGTCAACTCATATCGCCCAATTAGCCTCTTACCTAGCTTGTCCAAACTGTTTGAAAAGATTCTTGCCAAGCGCCTCTATCCTATCCTTGAAGAATTAGAAATTACAACATCAGTCAGGATTTGGAAAAGAAAAAGTATTGCTCTGCATTATTCTTGGTAGTATTAAGTATTAATTCTTCTTTAAGTATTAAGACTAATCTCTAATGCACCCTGGTATGTTACCAATGAAGTAATTCATCGTGATTTAAAGATGCCCACAGTAAAAGAAGAAATATCAAGATACAGCATCCGCTATAGCTCACGCCTCACTAGTCATCCGAATCCTCTTGTCACCCAACTCAAAGACACCGCAACTCACGCACGTAGATTGAAAAGATATTACCCGCTGGAACTCGCCAATAGATTTAATTAACTAAATATAGACTCACATATTGTAATCACACTAAATACATACATAGTTAACTCTAGAATGTAGTAACTGAAAGTTACAAACCATGCCACTGTAACATGCTAACCTAATTGCTTATAATTCTCTATGAGAATTGATTGTAATTACTTAATAAATAAAAAAAAAAAAAAAGTTCTTAGACTAGAAGTAAAATAACCGATTCGATTAAATTAACGTCATATCTACTCTATGTAATTTTTTTTCTGAAATTAATATTTATCAGATAATACTGAATGCACAGCAGTGGCAAGATGGCGACTCGCAGGAGGCGCTGATCACGAATGCAGCAGATGTCTGACGTTTCCAAAGAGGGACCGGAATGTCAGCTATAAATATTGATTTTAGAAAAGAATATTTGAATGGTTATTTAAGAAAACGATTGGTAAAAAAATAGTCGCTATTTATGAACTTGGTTTTTTTTTATTAATGAATATGTATCGCGAGTATCCCCTTTCAAAGTATTACGTATCCACTTCTGCGATACTCTTCTTGGAAGCTTAAAGTTCCTCGCTCAAACTTTAATCCTTAGCCTAACTTTTCTAATCTCGAATCTTCCAAATTTTAACTTTAACCTCGTATTTATCTTCCCTAAGCTGGAAGTATTAACTTTTCGCGGACGGGAAATTCGCTAGAAACTCGTTGCCTGGGATCAACTTTACAACGATGACTACTTTTCAAGTTTCATCGTTATCTCTGATTCATTAAATCAAAATACGTACATTGGATAAAGAAAATGCCAGTTTCGCGTTATTATTTCTGTCTTTCTCCAATGCGTTCCGAAATGGAAGCGAACAACGGGTTAAATCACGGTTCAAGCTCCCATAATCATTCGAGGCGAGAAGAATGGGGGCCGTCGGGGGTACGTCTGGAGCAGGTTGAAGCAACAATCCGGAGCCCCTGGAAGGTCTGTAACGAGTCCAGGGGCTAATTACAAGCGAAGTTACAGCCTCGTTTTCGCGCAATTAAGACCACGGTTACGATATTATTTAACCGCTGGGAGACGATTGGCCGTCGCCCTCGCGAACGGATCTGGAGGATACGCGGTCAGTGTGCCTCGTTCCAACGCGATATAATAGGAAACGGCTTAAATAAATTACGGGCGGGGGTAACGATAAAACGCCTTTAATTTATTTTAACGGCGCCATATAAACGCGCCCGTATAAATTTCGTCTCTTGTCCGCTTCCGCGCAGCCCCTAAGCTCCATCTTCTCTCGTCTCGTGTACCCGTCGAGTCGAGTCGTGGTCAACGCTGATTTATTCCCCGCTAATTGCCTCTCAGCCGCCGTTTCTCCTAGCAGAAGATGCTCTTGATCGATCTCGGTATATTTCTAGACCGATAGATTCCCGTGATTCATTATCTTTCCAAACGCTTGACGATCCGACCGTGGATGTTGTCTCTGAAAGAGATTACGACTTCCCTGCTCCAGTTCGTTTCCTGAACCCTCCTTTGATAGGCGATATCTAATGAAATCTTTATTATCTACGCATGAATGTTATAGCTCATTTTATATTTCGTTGGATGGGTAGAACATCGACGATTGCTTTGAAGAAAAAAGCAAAGAAAACGTGTCACTTTTTGTTAAAACTTTTACAGCCTGTAATTCGGAGTCAATTCCAACGAGTTCATCGGAGAAAGCTAAGAAATTTTTCTCGGTTGCAGTTTTTGACGAAAGCCTCGGCTTGGGACAGCGAGGAAAGGCCCGATAGAAAGGGTTCCGGCGCGGAAAAAAGGAAACCCTTTCCCCGTTGGCGTTTTTACAGCGCAGTAAATAAGGAACTTTCTCCTAACCCTTTTTAGCTCGCTAGCCAAATCGCGTACTTTCACTTCTCTCGTGCTGCGTCTTTGCCACCTCTCCCCCCCCCCCCCCTCATCGGAAACGTTTCACCCCTTTTGTCGAACAGCGGAGAGAAACGTTAGCCTCGGCGATGAAACACGAAACGGAAGATCTTGAAATGTTTCCAAAGGTTCGACGGATTTTACGAGACAGCCTAACAAGAGAATTTGTTTGTTCTCTGGGATGATTCACTGGGGCAGTTTACGTTCAGGCCCGCGATACCTAACAAACTCCACTTTACCCTAAAATTAAACTTACGCGGGAAATAATAGCCAATGTTTCCCCCTGACTGTTCTTAAATTTAGAACTCGCGCGTTTGGTATCGCTTCTACAACGATGACGTTCGTTTTTGTTACAGATTACTGGTGCGGAGCTGAGCCGCCGGCGTTCGTCCCTGCGAAGGTGAGTCTCCATTTTGGCTATCGGAAAACGGATGACGATTCTTTTATTGCGCTTGAAATATAATTTTCGTAGCAAAGGGGGCGTCGAAAAGTTTACTGGAAAATTGCATTGTGCCCTGTAAATCGTGTAGAAAAATTCGAGTCTAAACGAAAAATGAGACATGGAGATTCGAAATCCTAGATTCTCAGATCCACAGTCGATCGCTACACGACCAATCCCGTACCCCACGTTTCGTGTTCTCATTTGATTCCTTATTGTTGGGTATGGGAGACGCGGATACTGCCTTATTGCGCTGTACGAGCGTCTACCATGTACGAAAATTCGCAGGAGAGCCGTCGCGGCACCAATGAAGTACCGCGGTACTAAAACTCGCAGAAAAATTCCCGTGAACAAACGTCAACCGACAAAATTCTCCATGTAACGCTTGGAAATTCGTGAAAAATTGTACCTTGCAGACGATACAGAAAGCTCCAAAAACAGCACCGACGGTTCGAGGGTGCTCGAGATAGAACTGGGACGCACGAGTCGTTCGAGACGCGTGGGAATTTGGTGGATGGTTGGTAACAAGATCTGACTGTTCGCGATTATTGCTGGTAGTTAGAAATGGCTGCTCCGTTTCGAAAAAACATCGGTTTACGTCAAGGTCCGCCAGGAATGGCCTCCTTTGTAGACGGTGTATCTTAATTCTCGAAATACTTTCGCCTGTCGGTTACTATACGAAAGCCCGTGAAACACGTAATATACAATTTCCTTAAAAGGCAGTTCGTAATAGGTATTCCGCAAAGTACAGCGTCATTATAAATTCACGTTTACGTCGGTTTCAGCCGGCCTGGTCGTAGTCGGTCAGTTCGGAAACACGTATCAGGAACGCGGGGCACTTTACACTTCGCGACACTCCCAGCGCCGTTAATTCGTTACTTTACTTTACCGTTTACGGCGGGTAGTCACGATTTCCTCGGTAATTTATAATAACCGATATCGCGAATCGACCATTCGTATTCGAAAACGAGCCAACGCTCCTCTTATCTCCTACCCCTTTAGCCTCTCCGGCCTCCGCCCTCCGTCGTTTACGCATTTCGCGATCGTTGGCTCGCTCGTTTTGCTCGCTGGCGAACAAAATTTTCCATAGGCTGTTTGCACGCACACACACGTCGAACATGTGCGTCGAGATGCACTGAGAAACAGCGACGACAAAAGGACGATTTCTTTGAGTAGAATTCACGGAACCGTGGACAGATAGCGAAACCAATCGAATTATATTAATTTCATGTAGAAGATAAGGACTGATAACTGATTGAAAATTGTTATGATTTTTAAAATGCGCAGCAACGACCTTGATGCAACGAAAGGTCGTTAAAAATCGTCAAATATTAATTAGGATGAGAAATATTTATTAGAACATCAAACACCGCAATGTTTTGACTAGATTGCGCGTTTGTGTTTTTTCGAGTCAGTAACGTTCGGCTCTTCGACTACCAACAAGACTATTTTTATTTTGGTTCTCGTGTTGACGATGTACACACGCTTGTTGTCAGAAATGCTCTCTGCTAAATATTTGTGGAGTAGTAAACCGTACCACTTGAACAAGAGACACGATCTGTGAGAGGGTAGACGCAGGAAGCACGGTAGCTTTGAAAGATAAACAGTGCTGAGAGAGGTTTACAATGTTGCAGGCCTCGATGCCTTTGCTGTACCCGATAATGTGGTGTCCTGAGAATTAATGTTTCACCGCACGTGCAGAATTTTGTCAGAAATCGTTTATCACTTGTAACTTCCAACAGCTGAGTAGTGTCGTGCAAATCTTGGAAGATAATGAAGTACATATTCTCCGAAGTGAAAATGAATGTAATTTGTTTCATTTAATTTCGTTCCATTACTTCGTTGGGTGTAGTTACGATAACTCAATATGGAAAAGACATAAATATGGAAAAAGTAGAATATGTACGTATGCAATATTTAAAGATTGCAAAGCAGAGCTCTTATAAATTCAAATCCCAATTAATTATATTTCGATTAGGATTTTCATAAACGTTGAATCGTCGAAAAGCCTTCGAGTTAAATCTTGCAATTAGGATTTCGTTAAATACCCCAGTGTTGACTTTCGCAAGGCGGAAACCTCTACTTGAAACGTGATTTCGTCGGATTGATAAAACCAGTTGCCGTGAACGTTAGCATTGCGATAATATTTTTTCAGCGAACGACATAGTGGAACAAGATTAACTTGAAGCTGGATATTTATCGCCTCGTTAGAAGTGTTACTTGTCCTCCACTTAAAAATCAACTAAAAATTACAGCATCCTTTCGTGAGTTTGCGTGGATCTCCTCGCCAAGACTTTTGAAACTTTTTATGCAATAACGCGTGCCCATGGAATTATCTTTGCGATCAGGGAATGCATTAATCGAGACAGGTGAATGGTAATGAGCATCAGCAGCCTCTGTTAATTTCAAAGTAAGTTCCACGAAACGGCGCAATGCTCGTTTTAAGTCTCGATTACCATCGTTTCGCTTTCTTCTATCGCAATGTTTTTAATTAAGTCAAGTCTCATCCGACGTTTCAAGCGTCCCCCGAAATTCTCAAAACAACAGACGACGAGTAACATCACCGTGTAACGTTTTATTCGACATGCGTATCGATTGCGACAGATCTAAAGTTGCGCTCGCTTTATTTGTTATTTTGAAATTTCTCTCGTGTCTGGAAGGCACATTCTTGTAACACGTTTCGCGAACGACGAGATCGATACTCCGCAGAGCCAGTAGGTGTTGAATTGGAAGGCTGAAACTTCAGTTATGAAGTTCGGAGGCAACGCAAACTCGTACTGCGCAGGCAATAAAGCATTTATTAAAAAGCCAAAAGGTTTTCGACCTGGTACTCTATCTCGATTCTCAATGGACGAGACGTCTACCACCCCGTAACAATCAACTTTTACTTTTTTGATTATTGCAAATCAGATTTCAGATTCATCAGAGACCTCAGAGATATCTACGGAGGATAGTAAAATATACAATGGCGTGTAGAACGATTCTACGTGGAATCTCGCGAGATTTGACGTCACGGGGTAACATCTGTAGGAAAAGCGGAGGACTTCTTTAAAGAAAGCGTAGAATTACATGGAATTAGTTGGCTCGTAGTGAGTAGATCTTGGTTGGACTATTGACAGAATGACTCTGAAAGAATTTCCCCCGTGAAAACGATATTGATTAGCCTCTCGGGGTTGTCGCGTTGCTAAAATTCTCGCGGGAGTACCGAGCGATGTATCGACTTAAAAGCATCCACGCAATGAATAGGAACCATACATGTAGCATACCTGGTTATGAACGCGGAGTAATGCCTGCAGCCGACTAGTTGGGTGGTTGTGGAAAGAGACGGTCTAAAACCTGCTCATCATGAATTTCTCCCTTCGACTCGACGAGCTCGCGTTGTTCGAAAGTTTCGCGCTACCGAGGGACGCAATTAGCCGCGACACGCGGGTCGCATGTAAAACGCCAACGGAGTTACTGTTTCCATTATTCTACGCACGGGCAGCGAGCGAAGAGAGGTTCGGGAACCATTGAAAACACGACGGAGCTGCGGATGGGTATCCCGCAGCATCCCATGATGGCTGACAACGACGCCCACCGCGCCCCGCCGCCGCGTTCTGGACCAGCTCCCCCTTTCCCCGTCGGAGCACCGGGTCCAGAAGGATCAGCCTGGTCGACCTAACCTAACCTAACCCTTGCTTAAGCTCCCTTTCGCACGTGGCGGCCATATTGGCCCGAGGGTTGGGCCACCAAAAGAGACGACGACTCATTGGCCGAGTGGAGAGCATCTCTCCCGGTTTCCAGCTCTCCTTCTCTCTTCTCCGCGTCTCTCACTCTGTCTCTCCCACTAATTCAGCTCCTCTTCGTTCCACGAACAGCTCCAACGAAGGTTCTTCCTCTCGTCGATCTCGGTCTTGTTCGAAATTCCATCGCTCCCTCTCCGTCCCCCCTTTGGGGATGATTTTCTCGCTCGCTGGGCTCATTGAACTTTGCCCAGCTCGCTTTTCCAGCTCCCTTTCCAAATTTCAGGGCTCTTCATGGGGGTGCGGTTGTTTTTTTGTTTTTGTTTGGTCCTGGCTGTTGTTTCAACAAGGGAAACGTTCCTATCGGTCGAAATTTGATCTCCACCCTTGTTTGCATTTTCGCATTGTAGCGGAACTGATTACGAAATCCTCTATCTATGAATGCGTGGGTGGATGCACGTGAACCTCTGTTGTCATTTGTATCTCTAAAGTATTGCATGGTTTATCAGAATTACTCGCGGGACATTAAATTTTGAAGTAAATTTGACGAGTAAACGAGGAAGCATTGGCATATGATGTGCCATATTTTCTTCCGTACCGTAGTAGTCATATCGTAAAGTGGAACTTTCGTTAAAACTTCTGGCTATTAGGAGGTAGAAAATTTGACGCGTTCTAACTCAATACCAGGAAAGTTCAGCAACAACGTTTCCAGTTTTTCTTTTCGAATTTTTCCTCGCTCCTTGGACCACGGCACGGCCATTCGACCCGGGCGCCTCCTCTTCGAAACTTGCTCTTCCACCCTTCGTCTTTTATCGCTTTTCTCCTTCGAGTCCTTATCGACGTTCCGTCGAGCGCTCGGTAAATTTTTCACGGAAATTTCCTCGAGTTTCGAGCGATCTGCGGCGAACGAGGCCTCTCTCTCGCTCTTTTTCTTCGGCGACGCTTTCGAAAACGGCGGAAAAAAAAGCATCGAAAGAGTTTCGAGAATGCATAATTCGAGGACGTGTCTTCGCGCAGACGTATCGAGCGAGTTCAATGATCCACTTACTCGCGTGCAACGTCCGTGACGCAAGGTCTGAATACGCGATGACGGTGAACGTAACCGCGTCGCCTCGTATCTTGTCGCGTGGATTTTCCACATACGTTCCACGACATCCTCATCGGGAAAATACGCGTGAAAAACGCGCCCGCATCGTGACAATAACGAACCCGCGACTTCTCGCGGAAATTCGTATCATTTGAATAACTCCGAGGGGGGAAATTGCGACAGCTCTTTGGTCCTTGAGAAAATGGAGAGTACAAAAAGGTGTTGGCAACTTTTAACGGGGGTTGCCACAGCGGGCATACAACCTAGACATAAATAGAGGTTTTAGGTATCTGTAGTTCGGAGCTAGACGAATTAAAACAAGAGTGGTAAATATGCAGTCAGTCCCATAAATATTCCTATGCGCCTATTAAAGGAATGTGTCTAAATTAAATATTAGGCTTGATGTTCCCAAATAAATTGTTCATCATAAATATACACTTGTGTGAAGCTCGCTCCTGTACGTATTTACAATAAAATCTTTATTTAGAAACATAAAACTGATCATTTCATTTAGACAAATTTCTTCAACAGACATACAAGGTACGAAGAGTTATGGGAGTGATTGTATTATCTGGACTGAAATTTGGAGTAACTAATATGAACTAATATGAAATTGTAAATTGGAGTTTGAAGTGCGGAGTATTTTAAATTTAATTTTGAAGAAAGTAATCTCTCCAGAATTCATGTTCGAAATTGCATCGTTGCTGAAACGTTAATCGAAATTCTGTTCTATGATTTATGGACACCTACTGACGCTAATCCCCTCGTTTCGATTACTTTGGCTAGACTACCGTTGAACCTGTAGATGAAGCGTTGAAGGATTAAAGGCGTTGATCGCCTCAACCGTCGAAGACTTAAACACGCTCTTAAAAGATCAAGGTAATTTACATCGTAAAGAACAGTTGTGCGAGTGGCAGCATGGGCTATATTCTTAACAGTTTCTACGTGAAATAATTTTCCTATATAGCAAGTGTCTGAACTTTGAACGAAAACCTACCTCAGACAGGTTTATAGTGGTCTGATGCCGAAATTGTTTAAAAATGTGTAGTAATCCGATGGTTACATTACACATATACGGATGCACGAATATAAATATTGATGTCTACGAAAAGATTAATTAAAAATCGAAATCGTTTACCACAGCTTCTCCAGGAACTTAAAATCCAAATTCTCGTATGACTCCTGATGGCACTCACGAATCGCACACTTGCACTCTAGTCACCGAGACGTCGAGCCTCCATGTATCCGAAGAGTTAATTATCCGACAATTTCGAGGCGATTATTAAACGGTAAGGTATAATATAAAAAAACCCAACAGCAGGTAAACGAGGCATTCCAGGTACCCCGGTTGGCCAGGGCGATTCGACGTCGACTAAATCCTTTTACAAGGCGCCGTAAAATTATTAACTTCCCCGTTAACGTTCAACCCCAACGACCACTGGGTTCGGAAAAAAAAAGAAATAAACGTTCGCGAGGATGGACAGCACTCGATCGCGATCAGAAGGAAACTGGCGAGCTTCTTTGCTCGTCTTCTCTAAAAAGAAAGTGAAATTTTCGTCCCTGCCCATTATCCCGCCAACCCTTTCTTCGCTTTCGAATTTTTAGCATTTTTTCTTGCTTGGAGGCCTGACTTTCACCAACCCTTTCCTCGATTTGGACAAGTCGGCCACCGGTAGCAGCAGTGCTCCCCTTTTCAACCCTTTTTACGAGTGCCCTAAAAGAGAAAGTTGGCCGTGTCTTCGTCTGAGGAAAGAGTTATCCATGGTAGGAGGGGCACGGGGTTGAGTTTCCAAAGGGGATGACTTACGCCTTGTTTGTCTCGGTTCGAGGTTTATTGGCAAACTTCAACGCAACGCTAGTCGTAAACAATTTTATTTCACGTTTGGCATACGCCGGACTTTTGCCCCGTTGCTCGCGAATCGTCTCGCGCCTCTGTGCTCCGAATCCTTCCACGATGGATCCCTGACCTCGTTCGATGCTTAAGGGATCATGGTATCGTGGACGTTTAAAAATTAAGTACGAGCACTTTTCAAGTCGAAGTCTTAATTTCTCTTTTAAAATCTCTGTACAGTAGTGGCAGGTGCAATTTAGGAACCACGCCCTTCAGGTAGAAGGCATAAAACGTAATTTATACTAACAATATTATACATACTCTATATTCTATACAAGAATTAATACAAATTTTATCTAAATATCTCAAGCACAAAAGTTCTTAATTTTCCTGAGAGGGTACACGTTCAAAAAAGTTTGGAAATTACTGCTTCACCGCATGCATAAACTTTCGAATACACGACTGAGGGTCATTGCGACCGTAGGTTAATTAGATGAATACCGATTACCACGAAAACCAAGGAAACATAATATAAAGAAATGGATGAATTGTGTTTCAAGTTATGAAAATCGCTTTACATGAACCTAAATCGTAGATGCAAAGTGACAAAATTATACATCTTCCAATTAACTTTTGCTCATTTTTTTTTAATACATCAAGGATTTCCCTGAGGAAATGAACAAGGCTTCGCTGTATACAGGCTCTAGATTTAAAAAGATTCCACTTGTAAAAGACTGACAATCTACATATTCGATTCTCGAAAGTAGGATTCTATGTCAAAAAAGTTTCCAGAAAATGATATAAATGTTATCGAGGTATTTGTTTTAAATTTCTTTAAAGCGAAACTCGTTAAAGAAACATTCGTATGGATCGTAAGTGATTCAGTCGTAATTGGCCAGTAGTTAAAGCACCTTCCTCGAATGGTGGCTGTCGATTGACGCAAGGTGTCGGTCGATGGAAGGCGAAAGACCGTGTTTATAGCGTCGGCGAATCGTAATTTAAATCCTAAGAACCTGGAGGATTATTCCGTTGTAGGTCAATCGTTTGGTAGTTAACGATGCACGATGGATTGTCGCTGTTTATTTAATTTTATGTTACGTACATGCGCTAAAGTCAGGTGTCACGAATGAATTCGAAGTCGGTAACAGCGGTTGCCTCTTGGTTCATCCCTACGAGTCGATACTAAGATGGCGTCGAAAGAATTTTCCGAAGCACACCGTACAAGAAAAGTCGGAACGAATTAAGCTTAATTTGATCGAAATTTGCTTAATTCAATTGCAATTACTTAATAGAGATACATCTAGCAAAGAATATTTATCTACAAAGCAATGAAATCGTTCGTAACTGTTTCTTTTCATGTTTATTACATCGATTACTACTCGAATATACAATAAACCTTACTAGTTAACTCTGTTAATGATAGTCAGATGTTCTTTGTTCCATTTCTAGTAAAGAGTGTGCCGGTAAACTTTTTAGACGTAAATTCTGAAGTATTTTATACTACTAGATAATAAATTTCTTCGAGGATGGAAAAATTATGAGATTACTTTAATTGCAGTAATTGAATTTGAATGTACTTGCGTCGATGGCTTACATGTATGTAATACGCGATTAAAATTATGTGACTCTAGCATGTATAGTTCGCGAAAATGCTTATTGATCGTTCAACGTAGCAATTACTTAACCATCAAATGTTCAATCATTTATTGATTCACAAACACACAATATCTACAGGCTCTGAACGCATCAATATTAAGCGATGCTCGATTCTTTCAGTAATTGTTTTCCAATAATTCTACTCTAAAGAGTACCTGATTAGTACTTCTAATTTAATAATTAATACTCGGAACATACATCCATTCTCTGTAACCGTAATACAAGCAATAACGTTTCATTAAACACTCAGCATTTGTCTATTTTTGCATCGACATCGTTCGTCCAACATAATAATACTACATACTGAGTCATTCCTTTCACATTACCTTATAATATTAACTGTAAACCTACTCTAATTATAATAACATCTGTACATAACCTACTTCTATAGTTCCTCATTAAAATTTCTACAAAATACAAGCACATATTCAGCAATTCGTCGAGTAAATTATACAACGTCGAGTACTGATACAAAGTACCTAAACACAACGCTATGTATTAACGATTCGATTTACGCATGGTCCCTAGCCCACGTTCCCAGAGGCAACGTTTTACAGGTAATAAACCGCAGCTATTAAACGGCGATCCTCTTAAGCTAAATTTACGATTAACGGAGGATATCAGGAGCGAGGTGTCCACGATGGCGTCCAGGGTAGATCGGTGCAGCCTCCTGTTACGTATACTGAAGGTATACCGGACAGAAATACACTCAGGATACATTCAGTATACGTACAGGGGGTTCCACATTCCTCGTCGAGATGCAGACCCCATCATCAGCCAAGGACGAGTGACAACACTTCTAGCATCGACCACTGAGTACTCCAAATACCTTCTGACAGCTGTCAGGAATTTCCAAGCACTTTCCAAGAAAATTCATCGGAGATCCAAAGCGATACAAACATCTTGTCGAGAGGAACCATTCGAAATACGTCGACGAAGTCATCCGAGAATGGGTGGCACCTGTCATCCAGATCCTGCAGACAAAAAAGACAATGGAGTGTCAGAAGACGCGAAGGATATCAACGTTTCAAAAACTCGAGTAGATAAATTCTCGAAAAGTCGTAGAGAAGAGCAGAATGGAGTTAGGTGAATTTTGCTCGGCCGAGATACCTAAACGCCCGTTGTGCCGCCACGTCGATCCGGTTGCCTGCTGCTCGGGCGATGACTACCGTCCCTCGAAATCCAACGTCGCTTCACGTGTGTCGGGTCGATAGTCCTCCAAGGATCCTACTCGATTTCGTTGGTGGTATGCGATCCCGCCTGGGAGGTGTCAAATTCTATATAACAGATGAGAGTTTGACGTGACACTGTCTAAATCGAGTCGATCCCTGATAAGGATGAAAATGAGAGACTCGAGGGTGTCTGACTGACGAGGGTGTCGAGGCACCACTGACTGAGTCGTGCACTGATATGGATGAGAAGATGAGATTCGAGAGGTATAAGATCTGTTGTTAGTACTGCTTAAAATATGGACACTTTGTTTAGGTCATTCGGTGCATAGTACCACAGGAGTCTCGTTTTTCCATCAATCTACTAACCTCGTTTCCGATCACTGGTCATCTCTACGGCTCGACTCGTCCATTGACTGGAGTAAGAAGGTTTCTTCGGCTAATGGGGAGGACCACTGTCCACAGGTCCTAGCACAACCAGGGAACGAGTTCACGGCGGTTGTCGTTCACAGTGGCCACTCCGAAGCGCGTTGTCGGCGAGAGGATGACAGCTCGGCTCGGTTTACGTGCGGCGAGTGACGTTGAAGCGTAGACACGATCAGGCCGTGGCTCGTGGCCGCTCCGCGAAGCCAGAGCGAGAGAGACGACGCGTCAGCAGGCGAAAGGAGACGACCGAGCCTCGAGAAGAATGCGGACACGGACGGAAGAAACAGAGAGACGTCAGCTCGAGCTAGGGGAGCCCCCGGCGGCAGCAAAGTGGAAAACCAAAGAGGAAAGGGAGAGGATCCGCGCGCCGGATGCCTCGGTGGACGAGCGCGAAGTGCGGGCGGCTGGTAAACCGGTCAGTTTGGAGACAACCGTGCCGCGTCTGACGGAGGACTGTCGGGCGTCTGGCGGCGTCGCGACGCTCCGAGGGCAGCGCGTCACTCGCGCCGCGATAACCAAACTTCTCTCCCTTGCTCGTTCCCGGACCTTCCTCTCTCTTTCCCTCCCTCCGGTGTCCCTCCTTCCGTCTACGGGGTCCTACGGTCGGTTGTTCCTCGATGAATCGCAGCCGAAGACCGCGAATAAGAAGAGGGATCTTCCGGTGACGAGACTGCCCCGACAACGCCGAATACAAAGAAGAGAAGAGTCGAGCTCGCGACGCCGACGCCATGCGGCGTCGGTCTGTGCCCGGCTGCGCCTAGGTGCCCCGTTCCCTTGTGTGAGTTCGCACACGAACGCATCTTGCTCCTCGGATACGCGAGGGGGTATATAAAGTCGGGGTGGATATATAGGGGCGACCAGGGAGGGGCGGCTCTTGATAACGCGCAGGGTCGAGCAACCCCTCTCTCTCTCGCTCTCGCAAGGTCTGCCCCTCTCTCCCTTCGGGGCAGATGGTCTTCCTCCATCCGTGGCCCCTGCCCCCCTCCTGGCTCTTTCCTCTTCGTCGGGTTCCTCAGGGTCGAGCAACCCCTCTCTCCGTGCATCTTCCTCCCACGTTTGGTGTCCATCTAGCTCGCTCCTCCAGTATTCCTTTTCCTCTCCGGATGCTTCCAGCATTGCACGGCTCGCTTTGTCTCCCCGAATGGAATCGAATAACACCTAACCGCCGCGTCCCGTGCCTCCGACCCTCTCTTGACCCGGCAGGGTCAACCAACCCCTTCTCTGTTTGTTCGTCCTCGTTGACTATCCGTCCTGCTTCCTCTTGGTGCTTACAGCTCCCCGTTTCAGATCTCTCGGTCCTCGTTGCACTCGGCGAGGCGGCCAGTTGAACCAGCTTCGCCCTTCCTACGAGTCGATTTGATTTCACCCACGTCTGTGGGTGCGATATCGCCTCGATACTGGGCCTCCCCTCCACGTCTCGAGCTGCGTATAGACCGAGGTTTGCCGCTACCCCTGGGCAGACCGTGGCGTCGCCTGGCGCCACCAACCGGCTTACACCTCGAAACACCGCGATCCTGGATCGTCACGTTCTTTATTGGGCCTCGTTTCGCGAAAAACATTCCGCGAACCACCAGTCTGCCCTTCCGTTCGCCTGTCGTCGTTTGTTGTTCCTTCCGTCTTCGTCGGGCAGGACATCCTCGCCACGACGCGACGCCTCTTCCGCGTTCTTGTTCGCCAGCGCGAGAGATTTCCCGTGACATCAGACGCCTCTTGAACCGTTGTTCCGGATGATCATCTTTTTCCTTTCGTCTGTGAACAGTCCACGAATTTGTTAGGCAACCTTCCAAACTCGACGAAATATGGAGTTAAAGTAATTAACGTTTACGATCGAATCTACTGGTTAATATTTGTATGCGTTGACAGGTTCCTTGATGTTTCGACAATCCAAACGAAAGTAAGATCGTTGATCTTTAAATAATTTACTGTCGCGGCGGAATGGCAGCTATTAAAGCGCTCGTCCGTTGTATATGGCGGCGTCCAGGAGTCTAGGGAAATTATTCGGGGGTTTTGAAGAAGAACCGACTGCGTCTGGATAGCGTTAAGATTTATTGGTTACGGAGGAATTTAGATGAAAAAGGGATTTGGCTGCGCGCTGAGAGCGCGCTGATAAACGAGGGGTCGTTACACCACAGATAAAATTCCACGAGATTAGAGTACTCCTTAGCTCTAAGGTATCTGGAACGTCTCTCGTAATTATAGCAGGAATCTTGGTCTACATACGAAAAGTCTAGCCGTGGTACTGTTCCGTGTATTTTCATCCCCGTCTCATCTATCGAACGTATCAACGTGCATCTGCGTTAATCTGCTATCGAATCGAAGAGAAGTCAGTGAACGTAAACTAACCTAGAAAATGTACTCCATCGCTAAAATAATCGATGTGTCTACCGCAATGTTATCTGTTCACACTTATCGGTAAAAATATGTACTTTCATTGTTCGTCGTTAGTGAGTGTCCTAGAAAATAAAAATTCATCTGTAGCTTTGTCGCTCGTAGTTTGTTTTCTTGATATTGTAATTATTAGGGAGCTTCTATCGCCTATATTAGCTTTTGCTCGTGGTGGTCTGTTTTCAGGACATTGAAAGGTGTCTAATAATTATTACTTGAAAATAGCTAGCACGGTTGAAGTCTAAATGCAAGAAGAATAACCCCACCGTGAACTATACGTTGGAAAGCGTTTGAACGTCGGTAATGGCTCAATTTTGGGTCCCTAGAAACTTCTTCCCAATGTCCAATGACATCGTTTGCTTTTCCCGAAAATGAGACGGGAATGTTCAGCCATTTCGTCCTATCTACCTCGTTAGAGTTCGGCGAATTTGTTGAAGTTGGATTATTGAACTTCATCCGAGATACCTTGTTAGCTGCTGCCATCTGTGGTGCGCGCACCACACCATTCTCAGTTGCCGGAGACCCTTCCGCAAGTATATTTAGCGTTCTCTGTTTAGAAAATGTGATCTTGTCGTCATATCTCATCGTAGTCAGTGCTTCGATATCACGCTATTACGACCACGAGGTACTTGCTAGAATTTAAATCATTATTTATGGAATTGAACAGTTAACTAACCTCTTTAAGGTTGAGGGTATTTTTGAACACAAAATGGTCGATCGAATGCACTTAATCTTTCATTTTTTCAAACAGAGAAGCCTCCGGGTATAAGAATACTTTAATTCGGAGCGACTGTAGACAGAAACGACGTTCCAGCAATTTTCACGCTGTCTTGTAAACCGACTCCGGCGTTCGACGGGTTATAAAAATTCGCGACGACCCTCCTGGGTACTTTATGGAGGGTTAATAAAAAAGTATTTCCCCGCTGGATAATTAGTCGCAGGTACCCCTATACCTGCCGCGCTAAGAAAAGTGTAAGTTGCTTCGAAGCCTTGACTTTACCACGCGATTCAAAAAAACATCCTTTCGGTGGATGAAAGGCAGGTAGTTAGAACAGACGCCAACGTTGCCTGCAATTTCGTTTCCTCGAGCGACCTTGACTTATAAAACACTTTTTTTTATTGCACGTTTAAGTGTTATACTAAAAAGGGAATGGCTGATTCTGTGCCTCGAAATGGCGAAACAAAGTTATATAGATCGAAGTGTTGAAGAAAAAGTAAAAAAAAAGAGAGACGATAATAAAAGTTTACCTATACCTATCGTATAAAATTTGTTTAAGTGTTTTAGTATCCTATTCCCATTCCCATTTATTTGGAACCGTGCACATGCGATACTCGATACAGCAATCGGAACAGCGATCGCGTAATTAGTCGGGTTTGTAAACACACCTGGCCACATGGAAATTCTCCTCCTTTTTCCGTATGGTTGTGAATGAAAATCCACGTCCAGCTGGCGATGTATTCTACCGGTCTAGTTGTACGAGGGCCGTCGCGAGACACATGGAGTCGCAGTTATAGATGATTCCTGTAAAGAAGAAATTAATTTTGAATCGAAATTACTAGATTGAACTCGCTGAAAAATTAAGGCCTACCCATCTTCGGTCGAACGCAACGGAAAGATTGATTTTTCAGAAAATCGAATCAAAATCGAACTTTCCCAACTCGTTTCGGGTGCTCGAAAAGAGGGACGCGAAGTGGAAAGCTAAACTCCGTCGATGGTCCCGCGGGGCTCGAATGGGCTGGAGAGGCAGTGGCCTGTCCCCGCGGGACCCGATGTAGTCATAAGCGACGTAGGTACGCTAAAATCGGTGGCAATAACTTGCCACGCATCGCTCGGTAAACCGTCGTAAAACTCGAGAAGGGAAAGAAAAGTTGGAGTACGGGCCGCGCCCCGGGAAAAAAGGGAGCGAAACGGCCCCAACGTTGGCTAAAGGCCTGCGTCCGAATAATGGCCGATGCCCTGTACGCAGATACGAGCCGAACGACTTTTGGTAATTATGATAATGACCGCTGCGCAGAGCAACGATCTCTCGAGAGCTGCGGTTAGCCCCGCAAAGCATACACGTTCCTTTATTATACTTGACTACATAGCGATGGGACCGACCGCCTCTAGGGCGTTATGTTACTCCCGAACGAGAAAGCGGTTTCTTTTCGAGAAGATTTATTCCTAACTGGGAATGAAGAAAGTCGAGAAGCAAACTTGACCGTGGGTCCACTTTGGGAGGAAGGTGTGAGACCAAACTCGAGGTAACTTGCTCAATGTTAATACCGGATTAGCGAGTAGTTCGTTCTTGAACGACTATGTTATGTTGGGATGAAAGTGCGTGTTGCCACATCAATATCTTTTGAATAATATCAATTTCTTCGTTACTTAATCGATTGAATCCATCTCGCTTTTAATATCCGAAAGAGTGGCTATAAATAATGTTTGATCGACACGTTGATTTGTTTATAAAGGAGCTCCAATATCGTGTTAAGTGGAAATCAGTTGGTGAACGGAACAAAGAACGCATTTATTATGAAAGTGGCACAGTCGGGACCATGAACACGAGTGTCCATAATCTCCATAATCTCGATAAAATATAAGAACACGATGGACTTGACGCAGTATGTATCACCTCTACATAAAGATTATTTCAGAAATCTCGACCGTGGTGGCAGTTATTACAACGAAAAAGTAAAAACATGCACATATATCTGAATTATTGTGACAATAAAAACGTGGGAGAAATGTTGAAATTAAATTGGAGTATTTATTAGACGATGTCACTCCAAGTATTTTATACAAGATATGTTACGACCATCGAGATTCATAATCCACTTCGGTGTTTAAGCTTCAATGTTTCGTTGTTCAACTTATAATAAAGAAATCGAACGTGATTTTTGAATTGCTTCCGAAAAATCTTTTTAAAATCGCGCTTAGCGGGAATGAGCGAAAGCCCTGACGGTTTTACGACCAATTGTCCCGTCGCCATAACTTTTTGTATTTTCCGTATCGATAAATTTATCGGGAATGTTCGGGGCGTATGCGAGCGCTTTCAGAAAATCTCTATGCAGCGAGTAAAACGAGGAAAACTGGTTTTACTATGAGTCATCGGCTGAATTACGGCGCATCCGGGTGACGGTGAATTTTTATGGTATTACGTTCCCCGCGCGAACTCTTTGTATAAATTAGTTTATAACGAGCCATTCCCGCGATAAACGTTCCAAAGTGCACCGCGAATAGACACGCTGCTGTAAAACAATAAGGGAAACACGTGTCCTTAACCGGTATCGTTTTTATTCAGAGATTTGTTTACACCCCCTTTGTCGTTCTGCGCGCGCACAGGCGCCAAATTTATAGTTCTCCGCCATATTTCTCTTTTTCACGTCGCGGGAACACCGTTTAGATTCAGGTCCGTTCCTGTTTCTTGAATGTGCAAGGTGTTAATGAAAATAAAATTTATTCCAGATCGATTTCACGCACCATTGCAATAAAAAAAGGAACTTGGTCACAAACTGACGAGTTAATAAAATACTTGTCTCGGAGCTGTGCTTTTACCGAGCCATATTTTCCTAAAGAATTAACAATCGTAATTTTTAATTATCGAATGTTGCAACCGAAGTTTCACCTTAGAAAAATGTCCCCGACCTTCGCCAACACCCTGCATGGACCGAAACCTTTGTCGCTCCGATTCGGTTTCCGTCGGAATCGATACTCTCCCGCGCAATACGTTCGCATTCGTTCCCAGAGAACTCGAAAACCCTCTCGATTCCCTCCAACGGTCTCGTCGATTAAAGTTTCCACTACTATTCAATTAGACGAAGCGGACACATAAATTTGAAACCGATGGCGAATTCGAGCTACGTGGATCGGTCCCATCGCTACTCACGACTCTACTCACGGCTGTCAGACGACCCTTTTCTCTAGCACCGAGTAGTCAGGGGCCTTATTACGCAATTACCGTCGTAATTTCGGTCGCGATTTGCGCTGCTATACATCTGTCCACTTTTATGCGTGCCGATTGGCCCCGCGAGTAAGTACCCACAGACCATTACCGATCGCCGGGCGTTCTCCACTTAACCCGTTGTTATGGGGCACTGTGCAGCACGCAGCCATTGTTTCGAACCGTCCTCAAACCTTCCAGAAAGCTTTCTCTGCGCTGACGATCCGAACACATGTTGAATTTTCATTCCTATAGATTTGTTTCATTACCGTATTTAATGCGTAATTTCCAAGTGCTACAAATCATACTAGAAGTCATATCGATTGCTTCTACCGTGTCTGAGAATTCAGAAATTGGTACTAAAACATACAAAGTAGTTTAGTCGACCAACAACTGGCGATGTGAGCCTATGTAAGCATCGACAGAAACTACAAACACCTCGATAAATGCTGCATAGTTGGGGAAACCCAAATATTTGCAAAAATCTACCATGTTAAGCTTTCACAACATTCCAGCACTCTGGGCAAGAATCTTGCAATCCACCCCACGGTAAGAAGGCTGAAGCTAAAATGGTCTACAGATATGCTACCAACACCTGAAGAACATCACGCCGCGGCACAGTCATCAAATTTACTTTTAACGAGAGAATAAGTTCAAGAAAAACAGTCGGGATATCCAGGTTTAGAAAACAATCGATAATAACCAGCCGAGGATTCTCGTGACGCAATACGACACTCCTTACAAGGGTATTATTGCAATCTGACACGAACCTCGAGAATCTCCTTTCAAACTTCAACAAGACAAAGCAGAGAAAATATCGAGGTTTGGCTCCATTATCGTCACGACCAACCGGAGAAAGAAGAAGCTCTATAGAAGCTTGCAGCCGGTACAAAATGGAGGATAATAGAATGACATAGCGAGGAGCAGCAAGAATGGAGTAATCCCAATTTCCAATAAATTCTTCGCCCAATCCAGGAGTTTGGAAAAGGAAGCAACCAGATCAACCACGTGTAGGAACGTCACAGACCAAAACATTGCACCTAACAATCTTTTAGCCTGATCGTTAGTTATCATCGATGGAAAACGCTCGAGTCTGAGGAAATTCTAAGCGGTGGAACCTCGAATAGAAGGAAACCAGACCAACTGGTGTAGCAACGCGAGAAACGTCGCGGCGGATAATCGCTGCGGTCGAGCAGGCCTACCCGAGAAAAAAAAGAGGATGTGGAAGGATACAGGGTTAACCTGGGCAGCCAGCAGCGACAGAGCGGCAGCCGGGTTTCTGTCTGCTCGAAGGGGGCGAGCCTGTCCGAGGCAGGCCAGGCAGTCAGGCAGACAGGTTTGCACAGATGCGCGGCGGCCATCATGAATGCCTGTAAAATATGTATTCTCGTGCGGCCCGGTTGGCAAGAGTGGATCCGGGAGGGTGGGGGGCGGGATGGGGGGGCTTCCCAGCAGCAGATGAGAAAGAGCTGGCTGGAAAAGGAGAGAGGGGTTCTGGACGAGCCGGAGGGGAGAAAAACCGTAGGAAAAGAGAACCAGGGTGGGAAGAGCGCATCCACCGACAGATCAGCGGTCGGGGATGGGGCGCAGGAGGGGAGCAACACCCGTCAGAAGGATAAGGACGAAGTCGGAGGGCGTCGGATCGGAGCGAGAGAGGAGTCGGAGCGGGCAGTGTGCATTGCAGTTTCATTTCACGGGGAATAGAGGCAAAAAAAAGGCGACAGGAGATACTCCCGGGTAAGCTACGCTGAATAGAAATGACCGGGCGCATTATAACGTCCCCCTGTGCAGCGATACACGAGGATTCGCCATGAGTATGGGTGGCTCGTTGCTGGGAACGTGGTCTCCTCGACAACGTCCTGTATCCGGACCCCGGTGGAAAAGCTACTTTTCCGCGTGTGGTTGCGCCTGTCTTTGAGGTAACATCGATTTCAGGACCTGTGGATCGCGTTCGTTAAGGAATCAACCCTTGCCGACCGGCGTCCACAATTGAGGACACAAAATTTAAAAATTACCGATATTATCGTTTGGACCGAATGTCCTTATTTGTGAAGAAAAACCAGTATTCCTCGGAAACTACACTATTAACTACACATCATAATAATTTGAGTCCGAGTCAAACCTAAGAATTAAATGACATTAGTACGAGAAAGAAAAATAATTCAGGCCTGAAAGTGTTGATTTTTCGAAACGCAGTTTCTAGGGATGAGACCAGAAATGATGAACCCGCGGATGAATTCTTGAAGCAAACACGCTATCATTTTATCGCAAGGATCGATCAATCCTATATTATTATTATCAATTCTGGCATCCTCTGCTTCTGAGGTCATGCGTAGACGATCACGAGACTTCGTCGCGTTGGCTTCCGGAGTAGACAGTCTCGCCAGAGGCAGACGATCGTTTCATTGGTTATAATGACTCGAAGAGCGTATTTCGTATAGGCGTAACAGCGAACTGACAGTCATCGCGACTATATAGCAGTATTGTCGCATTCAATGAACCGTAGGAGACTCCGTCGAGTTCAGACGAGACGAAGAGGGACGCCTGGCGAGTTGAACCGAGTCGGAGCTACAATTCTAACCTTGACAAGTCTCACGGAGGGGGATTATTGAGGTCATAAGAGTGGATCTTCGTCTGGTACAAATTGTTCCACTTCCAGGGGACGGGCGGCGAGACTTGATACGCTCGAGCGTTGTCATCCCGAATGAAGAAGCTCTCTTCCGCGCTCGAAACTGCGCTCGTTGCACGTTTCTACGATGAATTTGCATCAAAGTTGTACTCGAGACGGAGCATTCCGTCCGGACGATGTTTCCGGGTACAAGGTGCAAATTTTCGAATTTTAGAAACTACTTGTTAACCCTGCGTTGCACGAAACGTATACCTCACGAAGAAGACATTAATGCATGGGCATACATATTTTCAGCCGACGATACAAAGAACAACTCTTCGTCGAACGTCGAATTCTGGGTCTAGGAAGATAATCCAACGATCGGGCCGCCTGAGCGTGGAGCTCCGATTCCGCCGAAGAAAATATAGTTTCAATTATGGTCGTAAAATTTTATTATCGGCCATTACCATTTACGGCGTATTAAATCGTGTCCGCTTATGGTGTTGCGGGTCAGTAACAGAATGGAAAGGAATAACCGTGGTACAGCTAGCGATACATTTTTATTTCCGGAGGGAAGGTAGAGGGGGCGCGTAATCGCGCGTTTCCTGATTTACCTCGATCGTAATGGCCGACCGGTCGCCATTTATTCTATGATCGTTCGCTGGACTCCCGCGACCCTTTATTTACGTGCTCCGCGCGGTACGTTTCCTTGGAATTTACATTTACGATTCCTTTGGCGTCCATTGTGCTCAATTGTCTCCTTTATATACGGGGTGATCCGTGCAAAAGGGTCGAGGAAGGTAGCTTCTTTATAGGTGAGCCTGTCACAGGAAATTTCAGGCGTTTTCCAACGGCGGTTGCTCGTGCTTCATCATTTTGGAAAATGTATGATCGATGAGAGTTTTAAGGGACAAAACAATAAATACTATAAAGAAATATTAAAGGAAACAATATACGAAGCTGAGAAATGCCAACCCCGAGTACAGCCATTACAAAGAACGTACCCTAATTGAACGACAACCAGTAACGGAAATCACAGTTTCAGCCCTCTTTCTTTGGCGTGCAAATAATAACGAAAGAAAACAGAAAGGCGCGCCGTCCTCTCGGCGACTCGAAAGAGACAGAATTCCTTCTGCCACCACACCTTTGCGAATGGAGACCACCCACGGCACTCCGCAGTCTTATTCTCTTAATTAATGAGTTTTTACGGCGTCTCCGCTTAAAGTCTCTCGACGGTCTCCATTAGCCTGCACGGGGATATACATGAATTCGCTCTAACCACGAAAAATTATCGCGGGTCTTCGTTGTCGGACGAGAAGAATGCTTTATCAAGAGTAAAATAATGACAAAATGAATCAAAATATTACGGCATCGTTGAAACAGCTGCCAATAACGCCAGAGATCTCCGGATGGATATGGGTTAAGTTAAAAGAAACTCAGCGTCCCGATCGACCGTCCATTCCCATTTTGGCTGTACACCACTAATCGCAAGATGGACGCCGCGTTCGGGGAGCGGGAAATCTCTCGAACCGATCGCGGCAGTGTCTGTCCACCCACGAACGGAGGTCGAACGAGGCAGGGAACGAAAGAAGAAGGAAGATCTCGGAGATATTTAGCGCTGCAACGATAACGGTTATTTCGGTGCATCGATAACGTGGCATACGATATGTAGCAATGCCCAGGGCCGTGTCAGGCGAGCGTACAAGCAGTTCCCTTTAATTAGCCGTCGTACGAGCGCCGCGGATCGGAGCGGACGATATATTTATGCTCTGCCATAGACATCGAGTAACGAAATGGAAAAAAAGGGAAACAGTCGAGGGGAAGAGGAAGGCGTACTGCTTGGCGGCAGCCAGCGGAGAGGCCGAGCAATCGGCGAGTCGAGCAACACGACCGAGCCAAGCAATCGGCTGGCCGAGCCGAACGGAGCGGAGTCGGGCCTAGCGGAGCCGAGAGAGGCAGAAACTCCCCGTGTAACACGTTCCACGACTTTACAGCTTTTACAGGGTAATGCTGGCGTCACCGCAATAATATTTACGGCCAGCCGCGAGATTATAATATCTTATTTCGCATGACGCCTCGGACGTATCCGGTTCTCCCTAGTCGCGCATGCGTGGGTCACGGCTCGATGTGCGCGAGCGCGAAATTTACTCTACATTTTATATTTTACTTGTTCGTTTATTTAACGTCTCCATCGCTGGCCAATGAAACCGAGAAAAAATATACAAATTATATATAGACACCGGTTGTGCCGCAGCGGCAGCCGTTTTACAACCTAATCCTAAACTTATAACGACGATGGTTAGTCTCGAGAATTTCTCCAAATGCATAACGATTTCGTTTTCATCCATTTTTTTTTTTTTTTTAAATTTGTATCGAGGATGCTGTACGATGGTTGTTTCGTTTCATTAATTAAGTATTCTATTTTAAGCACAGCAGAAAGTCTTCGGCTATCCTAATGCGATCCATCGTCTATCGGGGATCGGGCGGAGGATACCGGAGGATCTCAGGCGGCGATTCAGCGGCGTCGTTTGCGAGCTGAACGCAAATGCACGCATACCAGACCCGCACGGAAAGACGCGTTTGTTATTTACGACAAGCGTGAATCACTGCTGCGTTTAGATAAGCTCTAATGCACCACTCTCTCTCCGTATTGTTTTGCCTATTTTTCGGAGCGCTTTACTCGTGGCTTGTCGCGTCCGACAGTTCCGGTTTTCTGCACCAGGTGTGCGAGTAGGTATGTTGCTGCGAATTTCAAGATCGAGTGGAAGGTAAACGTCCTAATAACGAACTCTGTTTCTTCGATCTTAATTTGGATACATGTGAAAACTTACGGAAAAATATCTAGGTAAGGTGAACCCAGAGGCAGCATGTACGTAAGAGTTATAGTCAGACGTTAACCGTTCGTTACGCGATGCCAGGACGATCAAGTCGCGTACAAAAATTGCTTAAAGAATATTTCACACCGCTCGTCGTAAAGTAACGCCACGGAACGTATTCGGATCGACTATTCCTTCGAGCCCTCGGGAGTCGTAACGTTCCGGTCGCTCCTCGAAACGGAATCGCGTTAGAACGGGGACGGATTTACGGCGCGAACGAGGGAATTATCTGAAATAACGCATGGCGTTCACATTGCATTGCCATCAGTTCCACGAACAGTCTGTCAAACAATCCAGCTCTATCAGGAAGTGTCCTCACCGGACAAGTGTCAATGGGGTTTCGTTATTTTTATGCGAACGGTCGAGGACATCCTTTAATTCCCGAGCCTATTTCGCCGTTTATCCTCGGTATTATTTCCCTCATCGTCGATCCTAAGCGCCGCGGCTGAAAGACCATGCGCGCTCCTTTTCGTACGCTCTTCACCGCTCGTGGTCGTCCTTGTCTCTTTGTCCGACGTCGACTCGCTCTTCCCTCCGGCCATCTCCAATAAAACTTCCCCGTGGTAGGGGATGTCTACTATACCCTGGACTGCACTCGGTTTCATAGGATGGCCACGGCGAATGGTCCATCCCCCGACACCTATACCCTCGTCTTTATTTCCATCGGCTCTCCATGACTTCCACCACCTTCGCCGTCGACCCTCTGCGACGACGGCGTACACCTAGACGGCAATGCATGTCCCAGAATCCGATCGGGATTATGACGGGGAGCATATCCCATGCTGGAGATTCGGAGAGTCAACTAATTAGAATCGATGACTTCGAGGGACGATTATAGCTTCTCCAACTCGTGCCATTGAGAATCGCCCTCCAGGTCGTGCCGGTGGAAAGATGTCTTGGTGGTGGGGAAGAATGGAGAGCTAGTATGAGCGCAGATTAAATATGGCGAGTGGACGTTGGGATATATGGAGACTGAGGCACTTGTGACAGGCCGCCTGAGTAATACATTTATTTTTGGCGATAGACAAGAATACCCCTGCTCCAATTCTTCTCCATACAGTCGAGACTATACATCTCGCGGTGTTCGAAAATATTTTGATTAGTTTAACGTAGGAACATCGATATTACTAGCGATATTTGTTCTTAGAGCAAACGCGATTCTTCTCTTACTTACGAGTTGTCAGGCGAATCATTCCTCGAAGATTGTAATTTTATTAATTTCAACGATAGTTTAGTCATCGATCCCCCGTAAATTCTATTTAACGAACGCCACGAGTCGTGAGATTTACGCTCGATTAACGGCGGAACAATTAAAAAAACGTGAAGTTACAGCTTCCTGAATTACGTTCAGTCACGGAGGTATTTTATAAGCGTGTGTGATTTGTTCGGAAATTAACTCGTTATCTGTTAATTGCCGGTTTATACGTCGACGCGATTTCGCAACGAGGCATCAGGTCGGGCAGCTGATCGATCCGTAACCAGGGCATGGAAAAGGAAGTTCGTTTCGAGGCAGTTTACGTTTTCCTTGTTATTTAATAGTTGAAACGAACAGAGATTCGTATGACGTTTGCTGACTATCGAGACTACTCGATCTGTAGAGGAAGATTAACATAGGAAACAGTTTCACAATTATCGATGATCAAAGATCATGTTCGTATTATTAATATATTACCCTTTAATATCGGTGTTCAAGTACGATGTTTATACGAACCTAAGTTCTTTCTTCTATTTCACTTTGTATACGACTCCCGACCATAAAAATACATAAAATTTCTGATCATCCTTGCGGCTGATACCGCGTAGGTGGAACATGCTGTTGCGCAGTCGTCCATGATAAGTTCCTGACGGTCCGCATCGTTTATCATAAGAAATAAACTCCGCGACGACAGGAAATACCTGGATAATTGCTGTTCAAACTCGGGAATGTTGTTAATAATCACCTTCGTTATCTACAAAGTAATAGTTGAAGGAAGAATGTGAAACTGTGAACGCTTAATTGCAAGATTATTTAAACGAAGATGGGGTCCCACGGATTTTCCTATGTGGACCAACAAAGTACGGTGCTCGTATGAAAAAAAATTCAGCAATGCAATTGACTACTACTGCATATTATTTCTGTGGTGATAAACCTCTAGATGTAATCGACAATATTCTTTTCGAAAAGAACCCACGTTAATCTTCGAGATATATACTCGATAGAGCTCTGGTGTATGAATTATGCAACAAGCCCACGCTCTCGACCCTGTGTTCATTAAAAATCCGAACTTCCCAATCTACGCTTAAACTTCGCACGAAATCTTCTCGGTGAAAATCCGCAGGCGGTATCGGAGGCGTGCGGGAGTACATAACCGAATCGCCAATTAAACCTCTCGCTCGGATTCGTGAGATTCCGGCGGTCCCAATTAATGGAGATCTTTTCGAGGATTCGGATCGTCAGCTGGCGATCCCGTGCACGAGGAACCACGAGCTGCCACGGATGGAACAGCGATATAATCGAGGGGAGGAAGCCAACTACCCGCGAATGAAAGCGGGGGTTGGTGTCGTAATGATAAAGTTGGTAAAATATTAGTAAGCCCGATCGCCGCTGGAACCGGTGTCAGACGGTCGATGTTAATATCGATTTTTATCCGTTACTTAATTACCGAACCAGCCTGGACACCGTGGAATCCGGAAAGGAACAGGTTACCCTCGACGTACAGCAAAAAAAAAAGTCAGTGAGTTCACCTTTCCCTGGATGTTCGTTCGCGACCACTAAATAGGCTTGAACCCTCCATCCTACTAATAATCTGAGACGTCTTGACTCGTGGCTGGACTTCTTAATCTGTCGTTTAACGTCTATGCCCTTTAATCGGCCATCGTATAGTACCGCCATTACCGCGATATTGGCGCCCTTTCCAGGACCGCGGATTATGAGGATAAAACTGTCCTGAGTCCCCAAGCTCGAGGGGTAGTCGAGGGGTACGTGGTGTATACTCGATTCTCGTTTCACGCGGTATATACACACGTTCGGAGGGTCACCGTGTGGAGAAAAGACATATTGCTTATGTCAGAGTAGCGGATTTGTGTCATAAGTTCTGAAAGGCATGTTTAAGAAAAATAAAAATCGTGCGTTCCAAAACGGCTCGACTCCACTTTTGATATCGCAGTCTCTGAATTAGGGCCATCGAATTAGGACCACACACAGGGATTTCGTAGAAGGTTTGATTGAATCAAATGTAACCAAAGGATACTCTCTTCGTCGCATGAAAATATAAAATCTCGATTCATTAAGCACGCAGTAAAGTCTGATAATTAATGGTATGGTACAAGTCCCTTGTTGAATTGAATTTGATGAAATTGCGTATTCATTAACGTGGCTATACGACATGACTCATCGCATCACTCGATGCAATTTCTACAACAAACCGAATGAATTCTCGTCTGGCGTAGGTCTGGTTTGATATTAAAATTCGCATGGAATAAATTCTTAAAAAAAACTATCCACTCGTCCGCACGGCTACTGCAAAACTTACAAAAGTTTTCGAAATTATGCATCCATTAGTATACCTTTACTGAAATGTGCCAGTAAGTGGATTTACCAGTCAGCTCATATATTTACTAATAATAGTAAAGTGCAGTGTACATTCTCACTAAAATCTCAAATAAATGTACACGTTTACTGCAGTTTACGCTTTTGCCGTAACATATACAAGAGAGGCAAGAAATAGGAAATGGACCCGTGTCGTTTCGTGCCAACTAACTGTCTTTATACATGTATCCCTTTGAAAACGTACAGCCAACATAGAGACACGTGTTTATTTGTTTTCAAACACGGTTAACTGGCGTGCAAGCTCTGCTTAAGCTACGTTCCCACACGTACCGCGCAGTAAGAGCACAGATTATCGACTCGTCTTCAACGCTTACAAAAATGATACTAGACCGATGTCAACTATCTAAATGTTGTTGGTAGAATCGTAAAAATAAATATGGCTTCCGATTTATCCTAAAGATTACAAAGTTCGATAGTCACTTTTGCTCAACTTTTTGGGACTTCCGTCGACCCTTGAATTCCTGGACAAAGCTGGTCTAACGATCACGGTTTCCATGATTCGATAGGGATCGAGAACGAAGCATAGGCGCGTTCGCGCGCTTATCGATCGACAGAAGCGTATCCGATGCTCCCCGTCACGGATTCGAAGAGCCGTGTTCTTGGTCGTCGCGCGGGTATAAGGTATCCTGTTTGCGAACACGGCGTTTACTAAATTCACAGAGTCTCGAGACTCTGGCTAGAAGCGTGACACCTCGATGGGGGAGTGGAACGCGAGAAGCAAGCCCGATCAAAAATAAAAGCAACGCGCGGCAGTCACTCGCGGATCCAGGACACGCAAATAAAGACAATTCGATCGCTCCAAACGCAGAGTTACTTCAGGTTTCGCTCTAAAACATTCCTATCGAGATGATTATTTTGGATATTGAACAAGTCCTAACCATTAACAATATCACTTGTTCTCAATTGTCTACAAATTCTCTTAAGATGAAATATAGTTTTCGTGTAGTCTCGGTCGTCAATTTCTGATTTTAATTAAAGTAGAAAGGAGAGAACGAGTGGAACTGGGACGTCGGATTCCCTTTCTGGTCGTACCAAGGAACGATTACATCCAGCCCAACCTCCTTTGGCCCCCAAACTCCTGGCCCCTGCACAGTGGCGTATCATCCCACAGGTAAACAAACATCTGCCAGGGATCCCATTCAAAGCGAGCCTACAATGTTGATGTTTCGAAACCTCGTTGCTATTATTCGTATACAAAATGATCGATACGAATGAATTTCGAATGCATCCGAATTTCTTAAGATGATGCTCCAAAAATTGCATTTTGTATCGGGCTCCGCTGAGGTATAACGCGCCACTGTTGCCGCCTTTTTGTTCTTTCCCTTCTCTCGTCCCTGAATTTCTCTTGCGCTACCTTTTTCTTGGTTTCTTTGTATCTCTGTCTGGTTTTCTGCGTCGCTCCTTTTCACGCTACGTGTTCGTCGTTCTCTCTTACCCTCTCTTAAGTTACCTACGCGGACAGAAATATTCGCGGAGAGCCCCGCCTTGTTCCGCCATCATGCCTCCGGCCAGTACGCGATTATTAGGTACCTGTAACGTGTATTTTCTGGAGTGTCATCGATTTTATTGTTTCTTTCTTTTTTTTGAAAGTTACACCACTGCGTTTCAGACTTTCGGCCGAATTTTGGAGCGATACAGTAACGACCTAAGAAAGAGCAATTAGTTCTTCGATATTTTTATTCAATCTTCGATATGATAATTAGTTGTCACGCAACGCGAATTTGTCAACGATAAAAACCTCTTGTCCAGGTGGGAATGTGCCTTAAAGGAAGCTTGCGCATCAGATTATCCGCGTTCGACAGCAAGTAAACGTATGTTCGTCGGATATTTGTTTGCGAAGGGGTAGCAATTGTAAAATTCTTAGTCGGCGGAAAACGACCAAAGTCCATTTCCTATTTCTTGTATTATTTGTACACATGTTACACTAAGAGCGCAAACCGCAGTAAATGTGTACATCCGCTTGGAATTTCAGAAACGTAGTACTAGCTATTGCCAAAGGAAATGTAAATACATACATTTTACTAAAAGCACATTCAAGCCTGTGTAGTTTCATAATACTTGCAAATTCACGACGGTTGGCTGCTCTTTCAAGGAAAACTATTTTCCTTTTAATCCATTCAAAGTGTACGTTTCCGTAAATTTATCGCTCCTTTAATACAGCGTAACGAAGTACTTATTTGTAAATTAGTAGTTTCTTCGACAGTAAGAAAGTCAGGTGCTCCAAAAGGCGAAATAATTGTTTCTGCCTCTGACGTTCGCTCTATCTTCGAAGTGACGTCAAGTGAAAGGATGCGTCATGTTAGCCATTCGCGTGGAGAACGTTGACGTTTGTATATCGCTAGTTATCCTCGGCATCGAACCAACAAACGTATCCATTGGAACCATAAAGGGCAAATCCACGAGGAGAACGGGTGCAATAAAGAAATTGGAGCATCCCTCTCGTCCAGAGCCGGGGTGGCGCATAGTATACGCAATGGGGTCGTCGAACGCTGCCGTTGATTCACGTCCGTGGACGGCCACAACTTCTCATTTTCCTCGACTTTTCTCGGTCGATATTGATCAGCACCGATAGAAACCCCGTTACGCACGTGTGCCATGCATTTACGCGAGACCGGATCCACGGTTCGCCTGTCTCCGTCTGGCCCAGGATACTGCTCTCTTTCTCTCGTTTTCGTTCTCCATTCCTCCGCGTCCTTTTTGCTCTTTCATTTTGGCCGCCCACAATCTCCCATGGGCGAGGATTATACCCCCCTACCGCCGCCCAGCCAACCGAATCGCCCATTCTCCTCGGTGGAATCCTTCCGAGCAACTCTCTCTCCGCTGTGCTCCGCGACAATTTGCATATTTGGGTAGGTTAAATCTAAAAACGGCGCAGAATGCACGAGCAGCGAGATTGGATAGAGGCTAAATTAGTTCATGGCAATCTGATGGCAAAGAGATCCGGCAGTTCTGCGCCCGGGCGTTCCCAGATTCTCCCCAACCGATAGGGTGTACTCTTCGTTTGGGGCGCACATCAAGCACCGAATTTCACCGGACGCTTTTTTTGGGATTTCCTCGCGAAGCATCGCAGACTCCAGTCTGGAGACTATCGAGACGCGGGAAAAACGCTCGTCCTTATCAAGGAAACTTATCATCTCGACGTGGAATAATCGCGTCACGTTTTTGAAATACTTACGGAAAAGACTCGTGTTTTCGGGACGAATAAAACAATCGTCGATGTATACGAATGAATATTTAATAAAATGGTGACCATGATCCAATGGTAACCGAAGATCGTATTTCTTGACGGTACTGTTTTCGGTGAAAGTGCTCGAAAGACACTTTAAGGAGCGATCTTACCGAGGCTGAGTCGCCTTTGATATTTCACAAACGTACACGAATTTACAATTTCTACTCGCAAGGTACACGATCTCACAATGTCGACTCGCAACGAGACGATACCGAAACCCATTCACGTATGGTTTCTCTCACGGGATCCTCCAGCTTTCCATCAGTCCCACGCGAACCTCCATGCAAATCGGGCTACGAACGGTCCGTGGAAGATGATACAAAGTGGCGGTAAAAATTCCTATCGCACCCGAGAGATAATGCAGGGATGCATCCCTGGCGAATCGACCTCCCTCTGGAAGATTGAATTCTTAAAACAATTCGTGATACATCTAAATTCAAAGGATAGCCAAACAAGGATGGATTAAAAAAGTATAACATATTTCAACGCTACTCAATCGACCGTATTTCGATCACTTTTAATTCGCCATACATCTAAATTCAAAGGATAGTCAAATTATAACATATCTAACGATACTCAATCGATCCTATTTCGACCAAATTTGCTTTTAATTCGCGATACACGATATTAGAACAGAGAGTAAGGGGATGAATTTCAATGACACGTTGCTGAAACACTCGATTGCCATGGAGTGTACGACGCGACATCGATCTTCGAGAAGACACGGGTCGATCAAACGTACTACCAATGGCCACGAAGGACCGATGCACGATACGAATTCCTAAACGAAGCTCTTGGGTCGCCTCTCGCCCAGTGATCCTATGGTCGCCGATTAATTAGCAAACCAAATCCTTCCGCAGGTCGAGAACCATCGCTCGTCCTCGCCAAAAATCCAACGCTTATGTACGCAGACGCATACTTTACAGACCAATATACAGAATTTGCGACACGAAGGCTAGCAAGGTACAGAACACAAAAAATTCGCCATTTGCAGTGTCAATAAATCAAGGCAAGCGTCGTCAACGACCCCTATTGACGATGTCGTTGGTCTCCCGTACGATGAACGAGTTCATTCAATTAGGCGGTCCCAAACGGCGCTCGTCGTCGGGTGCACTTGGATTGCGGCCAGAAAATTTTAATCGACGAACTATTGTCGGACCCTGCCGTGCAGTTATAAATTTTCAGAACAATTACGGCGCGTCAGGTTCGCGGTCCTAAATCACAGATCGCGTACGCGCAGTCGTATGTCAAATTAACGATCCCCAGCCCTCTCGCGATCCTTGACCCCTCCCTCCCTCCCTCCTTTTGGCTCTAGCAAGAATTTCCGCCCGCGAGGTGTCCGTCTATAAACGTCATAGACGAATTTACGAGCGGACTTCCTGACTTTTGACGATCGTGTGTTTCTCTGCTTTCGACGTCCCGCGTCGTGTATTCCATTTGCTTATCATTAACGCGATTATATTTTTACGATGACTTTAACTGACCGGAATTCGACGGGGCGCGCGCAACTCAGGGATACGCATTAATCCTCCGCGGCATGATTTACTGTCGGCTACCTACTTTCCGTTTACGAAATCCTCCCAACGAATGTGCTCTCTCGGATCGGTGAGATCTTTCTGCTGACGTACGCCAAGGGCGGGGAATTTCTCGTCTAGATACAAATTTCCAGGAGGATTGTCTCCTAGAAAAGCATCTCGAAAATCTAAGCGCGTAAAATTACGAATGAATAACAAGGTTTGATCCATATTTTGGTACGACTACGGCGGCTATAAACTCGTAACAGCCATGAAGTAAACTTTCCTGTCGTGGGTCGTGCTTTTATGCGAAATTAAAGTCGCTTCGATCACCGTGTCGAGAAACTCTGTCGCTGGTAGAAAATTCATTTCGAAAAAAGACGACGGACTCCGTCGAGGCACGGGTAAGAAGTTAAGAACATTCCGTCGCAGCTGCGAACAAAAGTTTCCCGGTACTGGCGCTGATGTTTCGCCGGCTGTGCAACCGCGCGACACGTGCTTTTCTTTTTTTTCCACGGTGCTCCCTTTGTGGAAGGGTGGAAGGGCCATACAAAGAATGTTCGAAGCGCCAGCATGCTCCCAAAAATAAGCTGTATGGTCGTTGACTACGGCGGCGACCATCCAAATTAACTCTCAGGCTGGGGACAATTTAATAACAATGATACTAGCGCGCCCCTTTATTAGACTTTGGTCAGAAATATGAACGACATATACTTTGAGAAACGTGATTCAAACAGTACTTAACTATTTTACAATGTGATACTTCATTATCGAAATACAAGCAGATCGGGTTCTTATACCAACGCGTAAGCAAGTACATTCGTGAGTGCGCATGTCTGTAGGTCAGCTGACCGAGACATAAATGGCGCGCGATGAAAGTCACACCAAGAAACTTTAATTGCTTTTATCTTGACAAAGAAGCTTCAGATTGCAAAACGATAAAGGGCTTTTCGATTTCTTTTCGTAGCAAGGATTGGTCCTTCAGCTCAATTCTGGAGGAGTAACAAATCTTTCTCAAGTACGTTTAATTAGAATTGGAGCGGCGCCATGAAAAGGTAACTTATTCGGAGCCCGCTGTCCGAGAGCATCGTTCACGTCCCATCGCGTTTAATCCTTTAATTCGCGAAATCCATGAAATCTCCATCGATGACCGAGCAGGAACGCATTCACGGTCGATCCCGTTTGGTGCTCGCGATCTCGTCGGTGGTAACGGCCCGGCGGGATGAAAAGCAGATAGAGAAAACAGTAAACGCGGGTGGAGAAAGAGTGCCGGGAGGCTCTCGAGAAACTTTCAAAGTAAATGAGTTCAACTCGGGTGTGTATATATATATATATGTGTATATACATATACCTATGTACCTATGTATGTATCCCGGCGTCAGGATTCTCCATTTTCCATTCTCGGCTAGGCGATAGCAAAAGTTGAAAATCGTCGGCCATTGCGAGCACCCTGTGCGCTTTTAACCAAGCCTCGACCTTCTCCCTTTCTCTTGCCGGCCCCTTCCTGCCGCTCGGCTCCCATCAGCCTGCCCACCTAGCACGGCTCTTCGTTTCTCGCCATTTCCACTTCACGTATATACGCGTGGGTATATGGTACGCGTTCCCGTAGCGTATATTCACATTTGCACGCCCGCTTGCACGTGGATCCTATGTAAACGAAATGTACAACGAGTAAAAAGGCGAGGCAAACTCTCCGTTCGAGAGGCACCGACACATGCTCCCTTACCTACCGAGCAACGTAACCCGCTTCATTTTGTGTCCACTTTATATGCAGACCATCCCGCGTCTTCCTCTATCCCTTTCTCGCTCTTTCGCGGGCTTCTTCTCTCGCGTTGCTCCTCGATACGTAAATTCTCTCCCGCTAGGATACTTAAGCGGCCGCGCGAGGTGAGGCCGCGGCTTTTCCCTTTCTTTAATCGAACACGGTCCCTGCCGCGATAAGCCCATGCGCGGGACCCGATAACGCCGCGAGCACGTTCTACGGTCTCGCTGATTTTCATTTCAGATCGGTTGCAGCGCGTTTCCTTTTTTCACCGCGATATCCGCGAGTATCAGAGATCTCGAGAAAGCTCCTACGATAAAGATAAAGGAACGACGTTGCGACAGGTACCGCGCCGCGAGTAAAAAGATCCTGGAAGTTATGCGGGACGCGACGCTAGCGCCGCCCGCGCAATGCCAACGAGTTAAGCGAGATCTGCGGACAGGCTTGACACCGATGTACTACGCATCGTTAACGTTTTTTGAGACGTTACCGTTTAATATCGTGGAAATAGGAATTCAGAGAAGCTATGATCGCGTTAACGCTCGCTGAAATTCTGTAATATAAAGATACGAAGGATATTCTCACCGAACGACCAAAGTAGAGAGTCTGGTATTTATAATTGCGATTGCAGCTGTATAAACAGAAGAACAAGAGTTACAAACTCATAATGTAGAATATTAATGCATTTAGATAGTAGAAAAGGAAAAGTTTCTCCGCGCTGCCTACCCGATTACACCAATCTTCTTCCGCAGTTAAAGGGTAGATAGACGACTCCTCATTGAAAATGCAAATTCGCTTCGCGCAGCAGGTTTCGAGTTGCTATTTACGAATCGCGATTCGAGTCGCGACGCGTCGCGTCGTCCGAGTGGCGCGTAATTGAAAATAGCCGTGGAGCAGGGCCATTTTACGGAGTACGAAATCCCTATAAAATATGATTAAAACTTCGAACGTAGGAAGCAGTACGGCTTATTTCTTATTCAAATGGTTCCCTTCTTCGTTATCGCGCTCTACTCTCCGTGCGTCGTCTAACTCGAATTTGACTGGCAGTTTCGAGAAGGAAAGGGACGTCGTTCTCGTTCCTACCAGTTTCTATTCCACCTTCGGCGCCCACTTTCTTACACAGTTTCTCCTCTACCCGTAGGAACCCTTCTTCCGTTTAATTTCGAGGTCCAGCCCTTCGCGGGTGCCTCGCCTTTCTTTCCTCTCTTCTTGAATACACCCTCCACTGCTAACCCCGAGATTCTAGACAGCTAGACGTTTAAAATATTCAACGCTACCCAATAATTTCACAAGGACCAACAGTATAAGAGATGAATTTACTTGTATGCAAGGCTTAAGTATCATAGCTTTAAAGAACGATGAGATTTTGTCGGCTTTAATCTTTTCATAGGTGCATCGATATGACACCAACCCAACATTCAAGCCATCGCTGTAGCCTTCGTTGTGAAGCCTAACGTCTTCAGCTACAATCTCGGCTCTCTTCAGAATATAAACTGGCTCATCCAGATCAACCCAGAACAGGTTTCCTCGGATCCTCATCGCAGACCTGCGGCATTATCCATGTACAACTAAGTCTCCCGTTCGGAAGAACTTTTCAGTTCGTTTTCCAATCGATCACCGGATGCTTCGAAAGCGTCAGGACGATTTGGAACATAAGTTCCTCCGAACGTCACGATCAATTCGTTCGTTGAGGAATCAGGAATCAATCGAACTGGAGGCGATTTGCCTCAACCTCGATCTTGGTCATGGAGAGCGGCGCTGCTCTTTCGAACGTCGTTTCCTGGCACCTCTCGCCATTACCGCAATTACTCGCAGCGAGGGAGCATTAGCGGAAAGAGGACTGAGGAAAAAGGTGGAAAGAGAGAAAGAGAAACGAGCGTGGAAGCAGCAGAGTTGTTCGGCGGCCAGCACGCCGCATACCAGCAGCCCCGAGTACCATCGCGTCGGCTACGCTCGAGTTTCTTAATGTAATTTTCCTTTTTTGCCTCTATTCGCTTTACGATCGAAACTTTTGCCCCCCTCCAAACCTTTTCTGCAACCCGTGTTCCTGTCTTCCCTTTCCCGACCATGCCAGTCCCGATCTTCTCGCCCCCGTGTCCTCTTCGTCTCCCGCCTTTTCGCGGTCCACCTTCGCTTCCTTTTCGTGAGCTCCAACAGCCGAATTCCAACACGACTTTGCGAACTTTCGTGATTCCGCTACGGTGCCCTGTCGACGCTCTCTGCCCACCTCCCTTTCCTAGGGAGTGTAATTATACGCCTCGACGCGGAGGTCCGATTAAAACGATATTTATAGAATCATCCGTAGGGGTTCCGTACCTTCTCTAACCTTCGATAAATATAGACTGCGGAAATCTGAAAACAGTAGGTCCGATAGATCGTGAGAACAGCAGAATCGGGAGATCGAGGGGCCAACGGATGTCGGATCGACGAAGGAAACGTTCGTATATTTATGAAATCGGTCCAAGGGGATTTTACGAGCCAGAAACTGTTATAAATACTACATTAATACGCGGATCATTAAATGACGTCACTTAACGACCACGGAGGTTATTTTTGGATTTCGGACGGATTCGATCTGCCGATTCTTGTGGCTTCAGTGCTGAATCCTGCACCAATGGTCGATCGAGTATGAAGTAGAAAATCACAGGTACTCCAAATTCTTTATCTGCCATTCGTTATGGAACATTTTTCGTACAGATAAGAACTGTCTTCATCCCTATAGTTTAGTTCGTTCAGACACCGCAAAGGATTAACGATGATGAGAACGAAACGCGGACTTGTAGAAGCCGATTTGAAACGAGCTTTCCTATTACGAGCATCATAAAAATTCTGTTTACGATTATTTTCTCCCGATCGAGCGCGTTATCTAAAAAGTTCTCCGAGTTCCGTGGGGCTCGCGGACAGGACTAGTGGTCTGAGGAAACGGGGTCCGTATTCGCTATCGAGTAACATACGAGTACATTACACGGACGATCAATTTTAAGTCAATAAATTCGCTCACGATAACTGCGGGATAATAATAATAACGGGGACCATAAATGGGGAACTATTCGACGGACAGTCTCGAGTAGGCACAGGATTCTTTCGCCATCGGAAACCAGTACTCCAGCTCGTGTTTATATTGGCGAGGATTCATGCAGGATCGTAGGATCGCAGTATCCTTTGATAAAGATTGGAAACCGGCGTGCGTATATTCCCGTTAATACTCGCCAAGGATCTTTCCCGTCGAATTTTATCCCCTTCGCCCCCTCATGCACACCTCCGCCTTCGATTCCCTTGCCTCATCCTTATGCGGCGAACGATGGCCGCGCACCGTGGCTATCTGCACGTTACTTCTGTCTTGTCTTTTCTTTCTTGGTTATTCTCTCGTTATGGATTATACCATCCAATTTTAAATGTTCAACGGTGAATTTCGGATTTCATCGCTGTCCTTCCGATTACACTGATTTAGAGCAGCCTTACTGCACGAGCTAAAATACTATAATTACTTTTCCAATTCTCTATGTCCATTAAAGAAGTTTGTCTAAATTAAATAATAGGTTCGATGTTTTCAAACAAATATTTCATTATAAATATGTAGAGGAGTGAGCTCCACGCATGTGTATATTTATGATGAAAAATTTATTTGGAAACATCAAACCTACCATTTAATTAAGACAAATTCCTTCAATAAACGCAGAGGGTACGAACATTTATGGGACTGACTGTATTTACATACAAGTTATTCTATTCATTTCTCCAGCCCCAAAGAGGTGTGATTTCCGAATCTGATTCTTCACCCCTAAGAAAGAATACCTGTCTTATATTTTAAACAGCCCAAGTTTCATCGAAATCGTCGCGTAACAGTTGGGTAACGTTGCTGGTAAGACGTCTAGAGAAGTTAGGCTGGTTTCTGTCGGGAGGCCGTTGCTAAAACCGGGCATAATCCTTCTTATTGCGGGAATCCTATATTCCGACCACGATCCAAGGGGCGCTACCGCTCCTTGGCACTCGGGCTAGACGCCCCTTTGTCGCGTGTGCTAATTGTTGGAGCGTTATTTACGACGCCAGGCGTCGTGACGCTCGGCCGACTCACACGTTTCTGGAATGGGAATGCGGTTCGCCGATAGACCGACTCCGAACCACGGTTTTACGACGTTTCCGTTCGAAACCAGCGCGTACAACCCCGCCTGCGTCACTTTTGACTCGCAGAATCAAGCGTGCACGCCCCGACGCCACCGTCGTTGGGGATATAACGATAAATCATCCGCTGAATTGCTATTCACGTTTACAATACCGCTCAATTTGCCGTGCTGGCTGTGGCGCAGAGACACGTGGAAATGCAATCGCTCGGCGCAACAACCGCTTTGCGATTAATGGACGACGAGAGAGTCGACTTCGCGTTTTATTTTCATGGCGCATCCGGTTCGCGTAGATCTTGTTAGGGCGCTGAGTAAAATAAAATGTGACGTTTCCTTGTTAAAAAATGAATAAAAGATGTCGAGTAAAATTCGAAGCATTTCTCTTAGAGATAATTCATTTTGAAAATCCTTGGAACATCCGCAGCTGCGTTAGTTGTGCTATGAATCGATAGAAAATGGCACGATATGAAGTTATGAAATTTTACAGATCTCATTTCGAAATTCCAATTAGTTCCTAAGGAATTAAGTGAAAAGTAAAAGACCATGCTGAAGAAATCATCGATCCTCGGTCACCTAGAACAGTCTCCGCGTACTTACATCAAGAATTCTCATCGCTCGTTTCGCCAACATTACATTCTGTGCACTCTCTAAGTTTCTTCTGCGTCGACCAATTAACTCTTTCTCTCTCCTTTCTTCCGTTTAATGGCCGGTGAAATTAATTTCCTCGGCTACCGAGCCAATTAGGCATCGTAAAAGTACGAAAATGCTGGAGCTCGGGCCGAACGGATTCCCCGGAAGCGTTTGAATCGCGAAAACTTGGTTTGAGGGTCGGTTGATTGCCGGATCAGACGATTTAGTACAGCTGTAGTGTCCGCGCCTCCCATACCCAACAATAAGGAGTCAAATAAGAACACGAAACGTAGGGTACGGGATTGGTCGCGTAGGTAAAGCGGTCGACTGTGGATCCGAGGATCGTGGGTTCGAATCCCCGTGCCTTATTTTTCGGTTAGACTCCTACACAGCTAAGCGCAGAATTTGACGAAAGAAGGATCATCGGCTTAGTGGTTTTTAAATATACGATACGAACTTTTACTCGATGTTTAATTGACGTTCGAACGCGAAACATTTTCCGTGGGAAACGTTCTGCTGAATTCCTATGGCGCTGGTGTTGCGAATGTACCGTCGTGACGTCATAACGGTGACTTTTCCGTGGCGCAATCTAGCGCGCGCCAACTTGAGAGCCACGATAAAATTTTTATGCGAGCTATTTTTCCCAGCACGCGGATATAGTCATCGGGTTTTATTAATCGAGGATCAACAGCGTGCAATCGATCGTTTTATCGTCTCGAATGCTGGAACGCGCGACACCTGCGATGGGAACGGTTGATTTATATTCTTTATCATACGCCAATTCAGAGAATCCCATTTGCATCTGTCGTCTTGGGATAGAGGCGATTCGATCAGGATACTCGTGTGAGAATGGGAATACGCATCTATTGTTTCCTCCATTGGAACTCCTAAGACTGGAAGAACTTGGAACGAAAAAATGATGAATGATTTATAATGTTTCTCGTTTGCTATAATTGGAGGACGATCAGCTGAGAGTAACGATGCATATCAGTTTCTATGAACGATGCTTAATTGTTAACGCATTAACAATTGAAACGAGGTGACTAATGGTCATTTGAATCGACAAATAGAATATTCAGGTCGAGTTTCGATCACAATGGAAACATTTTATTGAGGCCTCGACGCGCCTCGACAAATGAACTAAATGGTCACACCTTGGAAGGCCATCATTGACGTCGTAACGACTCTAATTAGCCCTTGCAATGGACTCTAGGCAGGTAGGTGAGGCCATTTTGCTTTCTGGAGCACCGTCCTACCTGCCAACAAACAACCAACGCTCCAACCAACATGGATCATTGAATCGAGGTACTCCAATTATGGATAGTCCTGTGACCAAAAATAATGCCCTAAAAAGAACGACAATTCTTTTTAATTAAGACGCTTACAATAACTGTTTATAGTTAGCTTCCGGTTCCTTGGACAAGTTCACGTGGCGTGCAAGCCTCGTTAAAGATGAACGCTCGGAATTAATTATTCGCGCCTGTTTTCGATCGCCTAATTTACAGAGACCGTAATCGCGTTGCTTATTAATTAATCGGACGGTGAACGAGCGATCGTGACGTTCTGAATTCGTATTTATGCGAACGGAGGTTCCCTTCTTTCAAGTCAGATTTACGGTCCCGCTCATTGAATAAACCGCGCCCAATCGCTGCCCACTTACATCAACGATGGCGGTGCTCGATGCTTTCGAGTCTATTTTCATCTCTTTGCGATCTCTAAACGACGATATTCTTCATGGTAATTGTTCCAATTTTTCGAAGATGATTGCCCACAGGATGCAGATTCAATTTAGGACAATGACGTTCGTCTGGCTCGAGCATGTGTTTATTTATCTTCGTTGAACTTTCGACTTCGCGTTTTGGTCTTTTTACACATTTTATTTGACGAAGACTGAAACGCGAGGTTAGGACGTTTAATAAAAATATTTAAAAACGCGTTTGTACCAGAGTTTGACATTGCTCTAATCAATTTTAATTGTCTGACACGCGAGTGAAGAATGCGTGAGAATAAAGAAAGAAGCGAATAAACGAATTATATAACTTTTTTTGTAAAGGACGATATGGAGTCGAGGTTTTAAATGCGAAAATCGAAATGCGTAAAATTGGACTAATAATTGCAACGAAATCTATATCCGGAACATAACACATCCTTATTATTTAAGGGTCGTTACTCGAGTAACGTGTAATTAATTCGACTCTCCGTAAGTTCCAATAAATTCTTGTAATTTAAATTCATAATTGCTCGAGGTGAGATTAAAGATAGAAAAACACCTTAATGTCTTGTCAGTACCAATCTCTTAGATTATATGTTTATCTTGCTAGTAGCACTGGACTGCTCACTCGGAAGTATTAATAGCAGTTGCGGGCGCGCTGAAGATCTCTTTCTACGATCCCGTTGACATCCGTCAGAAATAGGGCGAGAATAAACAGACGCGTGCATATCGTGTTGAAATAACGCGGTGGCGTCGATTACCTGGCACCGTATAATTATACCCTCTTCAAGTGTTACAACCTAATTCAATGTAAGCTCCAGTGCGAGTTTCAAAGCTTTGCGTGCACGACATTGGCTGCATCGAAGATGTTTCAAAGTGAAATTGAGAAATTTGTCAGACGCAGTGCTCAACCAAGTAGAAGGTGTAAAATTGTGGACTATTGCCATGAAATGGTCTTCGTTTATTTGAAAATCAATTATTCGAAGAAAATAGTCCTTTGAACTCGGATGTTCCCTATGAGGGGGCATCATGAGTCTAACAAATTTTGTTAGTGACATCGCTACAAACGTAAATCCTGCGTCGATAATTGGTGCTGTAATCCCAGTGCATTTCGGAAACTGTGTCGACCAGAGGAACAGCACTCCTTGGAGAACGGTGACACTTCCGCGTGTCTCGCGCTAAATCAACCAAGGATGGCTGCAAAACCGGAATAAAAGTCGGAGTGCCTCCCTCGTTCACGATTACTCCGTCGAAACCGCGGCATCAAAGGGGCTGCCGGTATTCAAAGTACCCGGCCACGATTTACAACGGTTTACACATCGAGTTATAACCGTTTAAGGGGCCGGCACCGCGGCACGATCGGCCATTAAATTACAGGCTATTCGAAAGATGGATACTTAAGGCACCGCCGTCGACGTTGCTCGCTACGTTTTACAACCGTGGAAAGTGTGATGACGATCGCCGATTCGTTCGCGCGTTCGGACGGTCCTCGATACCGAAATGTCACGGAAACTTCTCAGGACGAACGCGGTGGGGCGGAATCGGGCCTCGAAAATCGTGTCGTTGACGACTTCATTTCTCCAGCCTGCGACGATTTTACGACTGTCGTTGCACCTACCTTTCGAGGAAGTCAATCTGTATCTCAACGGAGAAAGAGAGAGTATAAATTTATTTACTAACCCGTTTTTATTCGACGCTTCTGCCGATATACGGAGCCATTCCGAGGTCCTGTCGCGAAACTTACAAGAGTATTATACACATTCGAAGCGAGGAGGAAGGTTTGGCAAACGTGGGCCTTAAATCCATTCGTGTTTCGGTGTGATGTTTTTTGATACACACCTGTTTTTAATGATTCATGTGGTTATCGTGTGTTTCAATTTTGCAATATTTTTGTGTAGCATGGCGATAAACTAATACATCCTTGGATAATACATGTATATATGTATATACCTCGTACATATGGCAGGACCTTTTAAGCTATAACGATAGGACACGTCGTATATTTGCACGAAGAAGAATATTTTAAATTAAAAGTCGGAGATGTATCGATAACCCTGAAGGAGTCATGTTCCCTCCATCGTGGCGGCACTCAAGGGGCCCGATAGAGTTGAAAAACGCCTCGTACTTGCGTTCCGAGAGGCTCGAACGTGTCTCAGGCGAAAGTCAAAGCTGTTTATATAAATTACGCCGAGATACGGCTCGTCGCGTGTGTTCAACGCTTTATTAGTTCATAACAGTTTGCCGGTTAAGCAAACGCTGAATTCCGTGTGCAGTTTACATTTAATAAACCGACCTCGAGCACGCCACCGGGCCGTTTCTCGCCTTCCACTCGCTACTTAACAAGACACCCCGGATCCATCGTGTGTCGGTGATTCATTTTGCCTCTACTCGCAGAAAAACGCTCTTGTTCCGCGTTTTCCGCTTGCTTAACACTCGAGGCGGGATCCTCCTCTGTCTTACGAAAATACTTATCCGAACGTGCCACGAGTTAGGCATATCCTAATGAAAAAAATAGGAGGAGCTACACGATGGACATTACGAGATCGCGTGTTGCCGTCTGATTAATAAATCGTGACATTTTCTTGGATTCTTTGTGGAATTGGGTCTCGTTAGCCGTGTTTGAACGAAGTTCTGGAGGAACACCACCCCCCACTCAGAAAAATCTGTTTTTCCATCGTCTAACATGGCTCCCCACGTTCTCTTTGTGCTCGGCCAATAAATGTTGTCGTCCATCAAGACGCCTATTCTTTCAAGGCACGCGATGGGAGGACTTTCTAGTCGCAAAAGCACGGAATGGCCGGCTTAATCCGTCCTGTCTCGTCGCTGGGTGATTCCTGCTAGCCGTTCAAAGGCTTTGGCAGACGTATCGAGTCAGCGTCGTGCGGAATAGACCTAACCCAGACCAGATAGGGACGATTCGAACGTCCGGTGTAGAGGGCAAACAGTCCAAGTTCTCCAGCCATCACGGTTAACGGTTTACCCGGGCGAAGGGGGCCGTCCAGTGGGGCGCTGCTTCAGAACGCTCCGAACATCCTGGAGGCAGATCCTTTTCGGTCAGCGCCAGCAATTTCAACGAAACAGTTTCGGGGAGACTTTTGCAGCGAGCAAGAGACCCTTCTGGGTACTCGACGAGCCGGAGAACGTAAAGCGAGGAACAAAGAGGACAGAGGACACAGGGGGTGGAACGGGGGCAGAGGGGACGAGATTTGACAATCGCAACGTCCGTAGCTCCAGCGAAATTGGGTGGGCGTGCTTCGCAGCGAGGATGGGAAAGGGATTCGCGGCAATTCCGGTACGTTCGTTATTTCGCGTTGATAAATACCTTTATGCAAATGCCGCTCTGTCGTGACCAAGTGGTCTTCATTAACCTCGAGCCGACTCTAAGCGGTACAGTAAATAAGCTAATTTATACGTGTTTGACCGCGCCACGAGTTTTCTATGTTGGCTGCGCGTTGGATGACGCAGAGGGTTGGTTGAGAACACAGAGCGGTATGTTATGATTGAGATTAATATTTTCTTAGTATACATCGTTGCAAGTCAAAGCATCATGTTACAGAGTTCTCTTCGTCATCCTACGCACATCGTAAAGCGATACAGAAGCTGTTACATTCATTTTCGAGTCGAACATGAAAAGCACGAACCAGACACGTCACGTTCCACAATAAATCATAGGGCAAGGGGTTAATGTGTCCATCTGAAATGGATCACGTTCCTGATGGCCGAAACGTCAACATCCTACGCAATTTAAAGAAAGATTCTTTTGGAATTATTGATAATTAATTTTTTTGTGCTCCATTTGCCATTTTGAAGTTTTTATCCGTGCGAAGATTTTGCCCACCTTTGCTCCAAATTACTCCAAACCATTCCAACCGTGACGAGTGCCAAAAATAAGAATTTTTGAGAACACGTACGGTCCAGGGATCTATTTTAACCGAACTGGGTCGTCCCCAGCTTCGATCCCCTTGGATTGGGTTCGAGGCAGGAATGGCCGCCGCTTGGGCTAACGACAAAAGCTACGGGACTGGATGGATACTGTGTGCCTGATGGAGCAGGACCGTGCGTACGAGACCACGGTAAAGATGGCTGCACTTCGTGTTTGTGTGAATGTGTGAGTTCCTGCATCCGTGAATGCAGCTCCGAGGCCGTGACTCGGCCTAGGGCCGCGCCGACTCCGCCATGGCGTCCAACAAGTGACTCCAAATGAAATCGTGCATAGTGCTCCGTTTTCTATACGACAATATGCGCGCAATGTTGAACGTTTTATTTCAAGAGAACAATCAAAAGAATTTCTAAAATAATATGTAACGAAAGAGAAAAAGCTTGTAACAAGTTAATCGAGAAGTTCTAACAAGACCAAGTTTTTTCCTCGTTTCAGATTCACTCTAGATTTAGACTTTCTGCTGTGTCCGTCGCTAAAATGGAGTACTCGGGAACCTTTTTCTGGATATCCTTTCGGCTTTATCCAATACCCATCCGATACAACCTGTCCGAGGAAAGTAATCGTTGCCCTTTTTTGGTTCGCACGGCGAAGAACCTCGAGGGACCGAGAAATCACCGTCGAGTACATATTTTACGGTTTAATACAATGTACGCGAGGTAGTTAAGTTAACGTTAATTTATGATCGGATAGCGACCCTCTCTCGGCTCGTTTCGCAAAGAGCGAAAAAGAAGGTGAAAAAAGTATTAGCACACCGATATTAAACGAAAGTGATGGAACGATCCCGCACGCATCACCGATAAACATTAACGCTAATTGCTCGGGGAATCGTTATTTTCCAAAGGGAAAGTTTGATGGCCCGGGGACGATCGTAAAATAAACTGAGCGCTTAGCGCACCTTGAGGCATTGCAAAATTAATTAAGAGCGTCGCGGTGCGGTTTCGCCAGAAAACACCATGCGAATCGACGCGATAATGACGGGTGTAACGAGCGATAACGTGATGCAAACTTTATCGTTTCTTTTCGTAACGCTGATACAGAGAGCCACGAATGCTGTTGCGTCAACACGTAGTCGATAAAACATATCGGGAACTCGCTATGCGTCTTTTCCTTCGAATAATCTGCGCAAACGCGAGCCAAGCTGCGAATACGAACGATACATATTTCTTTTTGAATGTAGAAGTATAGAAAAGTTTTCAGTAAAGTGGCGTTACTTTAGATTCGATGAAACAATACCCTTGATCATCTGGTGTTGGATACAAGTCCATTCACGTATTTTTATCGCGAGAGGAGGATGCGGTGTGTTCGATAGGAAACGGAATTTAGGACAATCGATGGCTTTGCTTCGAGAAAGCGCTGTTCAAAGGGAACAGAACCGTCGAAGGAAGACGTGGGAAAGGTTTTTCGAGGTCTCGCGGAGACTTTATCGTTTGGTGATGAAGGTCATCGCGGTGTCGAGTCAAAGCGGACGATAATGGCGCCGTCCGGCGACGTCGAAGGTTTTAAGAAGGAAGTACACTCAAGAGGAGAGTGCACTTAATCGAATTCAGTATCAATCGTCTAATTTATCCAATGGGTTCGCGAAGGAAAGCATGACCATCAAAGTAATAATACCATTAAATATATAACCTCCTTCTTTCATCCACTCCCAAACTTAAACGAAAAATTGAAAATTGTTGTACAAGCTATACGAAGTTTCGTGTTGAATAGGTTGCTTAGCAAAGATTGGCATACAAATGATGAAGGATAAATCCAGCGCAAGCTATGCGACGCTCGGCAGCTTACGCAAAAGGAAATAGCCGCTTGAGAGGAACGTTCAAAAATTGATTTTTGAAACAAATTCATGTTTATAAAGAAGGATGCATTTTATACGATACTCAGGATCAACCGACGCGAAGGTCTGAAAATGATGCATCCGACGAACCAGAAGACAACTTCAGAAAGTACCAAGCATGCGTGAAACAAGACACTCACCGGATCGTGCCGTGCCGTTATCCATGCTGATCGATCTCGATCGGTGCTTGCAACGGAGCCACAGAACAACGCACAACACTCGAAGGAGACGACGATTCGCCCAAAGTTTCACATACTTGGGAGCACGTCCTTCCCGCGCAGATCGGCAGAGGGATGATTCGTGCGCCTCGAGCGTCGGCGCGCCACGCTTGGGAGACAAACTTCACTGACGGAATGACAGAAGCAGCGGGACAAGCTGTACCGTGGTCGCTAGCTGTTGGAGGAGCCTTCTCACTTCGCACACACGCGCACACATGTCACCCGAAGAACGAATAAACCAAGATAGGTCGCCGTTCGTGTTGCGACTACGTGGTGCGTGACCCCTCGTCGGCGTGGCGTCACGCGTGTGTCGGACGTGGGAATAGAAATAATTGCGATTCACAGCTGGCTCTCGAGAGGCTTCTTCTTGCCGTTCCTTTAATTCCAGACGTCTACCGCGAGGGATTTAATTGGACCGGAGTTCCAAGACAACGAACAGGGGAGAGACACTTTGATACACTTGGTAATTCTGGTGCGTAGCGAGGCATAATTCGTCGAGAATTTAGGGATAACGCTGTCGACGATTGGAGAATTCTTCCACCAATCCGAATCCTACCGAGGAATTCGCGCTGCAAACACGAGCAAACGTCATAGGCGCGGTGAGACCGTCGATCACGTGGTCGCGAGAGGCGCCACGTTTGGAAGACTGACATAGCTGACGGAATGACAGAAGCAGCGAGACACCGGGGAATTTATGTACATCACTTAGGATTCTATATACGGACGCTCCACTCTCAAAACTCGGACGAACGCCATATCCTGGATCGAACGTTTCCCGAGACAAGTTTAGACCGCGTGGTTGAGGAAGAGACGCGCGTCGCGACTGGCCGTGTTTCGTAGACAAACTTCGTCGACGGAGTGACAGTAGCCCGTTGTGACGAGCCATATACCGGCCTAAACCCTGTCACAGAGTCGGCGACAGACAGACGCGCACGAAACGAGTGAACGGAGACGAGTTAGAGAGGCATCGCAGTCAAGGTCCGGCTCGAGGAGGGCTGATTACCCCTTTACGAGGAGCCAAGGACTCGGGACCGACGTTAGGTGGACAGGAGCCGGTAGTTACTCAGGGACGCGTCACCTTGCGTCCTCGTTTTAAAAACACGTAATAACGTCCTGCGCCCTTTTTTTCCTGGAGCCTCTATCCCTCGCGATTACCTACCTGGGGACAGAGAGAAAAAAGGAGCGTCGTATAATCCTGAATGCCGACGTTGGGCTCGGGCTGGCCGTTAACCCTTCGCGGGGACTCGAAGGACGCGCAGGAAAAACTTTCGTTGCGTGTACGGAAGCAAGGGTTGTTGTTCGTTATGGTGGTTGGTGGTACGGCCTTGGAGCGTCACGCCGACCGTAAAACGCACAAAACAACCCTTTTTATCCGTTAGATGGACACTTGGCGATTCATACGACCTTGGCCGCAGCAAGGGTTCCTCCTTTTTTACCCCGGCGACGCTCGAGGTCGCGTTGGAATTGTTAAAAATTTAGAGGTTCGGTCGGCCTCGACTGGGACGTAGATTCTTCGCGTGACGTTGCGGCGCGTTGATCGCGTGGGACGAAAGAACTTCCAGAAGGGTGTCCCGATCTTCGCGAAACTTCGATTAGATTTGTGGTGAAAAATCCGCGGATATCCGCCTGGAACGTGTAAACTTGGCGCGAAACTTTGGCTGGAATAAACGTCGACCCTCCAGTCTTAGAATGTTTCCAAACAAATTTATAGTTGGGGATGGCTTCGACGCTTCGAAGGGCCATTTTTGTCGAAGTTCGTTACCAAGCTGCTACATTGTTCAAAATATCATCCAATCCTTTGAAGATACGCGACAGACTCTCGCGAAAGTATTATAAAATTGGCGACAACTCAGCGAGCGAGATCAATTAACCCTTTGCACTCCAAGATCATTTTTCTTATATTTCTGAGTTATGGAACGGCCACGGAAAACTCTTAGCTGTGCACAAGATATTACCTTTCGCAAAACACTGCCGATCAGAAGTACATATCCATAAATTGCGGGCAGTGACACTGGCCGTAGGAGTAGAACGCTTTCAAGTGCCTGGACAGTACAGGTAGCCTTAGGAGTGCAAAGGGTTAAATGTCGATCATATGTCAGACATATTTGTACCGTCTGTATATCGATACTATCGCGCAGGCGACTTCTTCCTTCGATCGAGTTCTGTAAAAATTGTAAATTATCTCCGCGGTGGCAACGAACCAGAGACCCTGGACGCAGAGGTCGAGTCTCTCGGCGTCGCTCCGCCATGAGATGACTTTATCTCCGGCTCGTCTGAAAGCAAAATTCCTCGCTGCGCTTTTTTTTACAAGAACCTGCTCAAAAATTATTCGTTCCAATTTGCATGAGCAGGACGGATCGTAATTTACCTTTGTTAGCGCGTATCCTTGGTGGCTCCGCGGCGGGGATCGCGCAAAAGAGGTAGCTTCGTTGCGACAAGGTCGCCTCGGTATTCTTAGAGCCCCGTCGACGTTTACCCAAAACCACGGGTCCGTCTTTTTACCTGATGCACCGAGGAACGAGTTAAAGGAACGGAAAAAAAATCGCCCCCGGTCGAAAGGACGACTAAGAACGGTCCGCGAGGGAAATGCGTTGGAAAGACGTTGGCATGATCGTGTGGTGTAACTTGGCGTTACTTTGCCGTTACGCGCGATGCCTCGATAAGCGCAGACGCTGCTCATCTGCATAACGACTCGCGTTATTACTTCGCGTGAAAGTCGTTAACTGGGAACAACAGGAAGAATTAATTTTTGGAACACGAGTAAGAACGTCAGAGTTGACTCGTTGGATGGCGAACATTGTTCTCCGGCCAGTGTATCGTACGGGCTTTCTTTTATCTCTTGAATATTAGAAACGGAGTTGGTTCGAGTCGTGAGGTCTTGGTTCTGCTTGTAACTTGGTCAGATCGCTAACGATAAGATAATTTCGGTTCGTCTTGAACTTCAATGAAAGGAGCTGAATGATTTGTTCTATTAGAAGCTGGCAGAATTTGTACTTTTTGTGAAAATATGAAAGGAATTGTATTCTTTTCACATTGAAAAGTTTAGGAAAATCGTACGAGTTCAAGGAAAAGAGCGAGACTCGAGACACGAAGATCAGCTGCCGTCGGGAAACTTGCGCGTTTGGAACAGAAATGGGCAGAATTTTATCGGAATCGTAGCTAGTTTAAGTTTTGTTTGTTTACGCTGTTTAGTTAGTAGCTAATTCTGTTTATCTTTGAGTAGTCATTTGATATTGAAGCAAGAATCGCGGTAACTCTCGAACGTACTCCGTTTCGCGGCACGATTTGGAGTCGGTTGATAGTTTGTGTGTGCAGACGCTGGTTTTATGCGAGCGTTTCAAATGGGAGATAAACATAAAGAGGCCTTTTACGGCACCATCAAATAAACAACTTGACTCCTCCTTCCGGTGCGCGTCTTCTCTTTTACCCTTTAACCTCCTTCCAAGATTTTCAACATCTCGGTCCGAATGGTTCTTTTTTTAATCAAGATTGTACTTATTAAGGAATTCGGTCTTAAGTGAAAATAAATAATTAATCAGACAGAAGTTAATTTGTACGTATCTACTGCCATTTGTTTCCTTAACTTTTTGCTTGAAAATAAGTACGAAACATTTTGAACGTTTCGGTGAAGCTGTTGAACGTAATCGAAGGTACTTTAATGAAACCAGGTCGATGGAAGGACTTTACTATCAGACATGGTATTAAAACTAGCTTCGAAGCGAACGCAGGCCACTCTCATTCATATTCATAACATCATTTAATTCCCCCTCGAACTTCGTATCTCTTCTAAAACTGAACAAGGCCGGGAAGATTAAAAACCATGTACATTTGCACCCTGTGGAATTACTCTGATATAAACGAGAAGATTAAGGCAATGAAACTTTCTTTCGTCTGTTTTTTCTTTCTGTAGAACGCGAATTGGTGATTAAGTAGTCTTCTAGGAATGTGACACAATCCTAACAAGACATATTTCTTTTCTCTATAAATGGAAAGTTTGAAATCATGTATCCGAAATGGATAGTGTCTCGAATCATTTGAAATATGTATACACGTTTGAAATTCTCGAAGGACGTCAAAGGCTCGTGAAATATTGAATAGACTCGAAAGTTTTGACAGCCTTGAAACTCGAAGCTTTCCTGGAGGTCTCGACCGCGAGAGAAACGACGTTGTCAACATGCGAAATCTGCATCAAAGATTTGTTTTCCATGGGAGTTATAATTTCCGTTGGTCGTTCAGATATTAACGCAACGCCTAAACTTTTCAGAGTAACGTCCAACTTTACGTCCTGAGATCGGGAGCCGCGAATAGTCGCGTTTGTTTACGAGAAAGACACCACGAACGAGCGAATAATCTACGTCACGCGATGGGATCGTTCGTTCGCCGTAAATTAGAGGAACGAGCGATTGTACCGGTCTCTACTCTTAAGATTGTGTGACTCACCTAGGTGGATGATGGGTAGGTCGTCAGACGTGGATACGCGACGGTCGAAGGGCGCAGCTGAGCAGCCAGACGTAGGTATGTAAGTATACGTGGGTACTAAGGGTGGCCATGACAAGCGCGGAATTCCAGCGTCGCGACGCTAGTCGGGCACGCGGCCCCAAAGTATCGACCGACGTGCTGGCACAGCTCCGTTCCGCTCGTCGAGGAATCGAGAGAGAGCACGACCACGGCCGGGGTGGGAGGTGATAAGGGGGAGGGGACGGAAGCACGAAGAGCCACGAAGGAAGGGTAGGAAGCAGGAGGGTGCGTTAGCCACCACGCCCAACCCCCAGCTAGCGATTCGAACCCCTATCTTCCTTTTCCAACCACCCCTCACCCCCGTGGAAAGAGCCACCCTGCCACCCCCGGCCGCATTACCATATATTTCCTTTTATATCCTTTTCCGAACTGCTCTGCCCCTCGTGCCGCAGTCTCCGCCAACCTACTCGCTCCTTTCATCCCTCTGTGTTCCTTTGGCCTCGCCGTTCGCTACCCTCGTCGCTCTCGCGACGGCTCTTCTCGCTTCGTCACCCCCGCGATTTTTCGACCCTCCCTCCACACCGGCTGAATTCACCGCCGGAATCTACGAGCTCCGCACCCCCGCTCCGGGACGCTTTCTCCTTTTATCGGTTGCCCGGAGATTAGGTCGATCGGTTCCTCGAGTTCTCGCGCGATCCTCGCCTCCGCCTCGATCCCACTTTCTGCCAAGGATCGTTTCGACTCCCGCGCTCGACCGAGTCACGGGAGAATCCCTTTGGTCCTCCGAACGACCTGCCTCTGTCTTGGCCACAATGTCTGTCCGAATTTGATCCACCCCCGTTGGAACGCGAGGGATTCGTTTCTGTCGACTCGCCTTGCGTGGAGTAACCGCTGCCCTGGAATATGTTATGAATATTCCACGAGCTTCGTGGTCCTTCGACCTTGTTCCACTTTAGCCCAGATTTTTGTAAACATTTTAATCGCCCTTGCATCTCAGATTCATAGTACCTCCCTGGCCTAGAGGCGTCAAGATAAACTAAGAACCTCTTGTTTAGGTGATTAATCGTTTAATTGATCAGCGCAAGCGTGAACACATCCATCACCATTCTCGGTATTTTATTCCTCTTAAATCCTCGTGCTCGAGAGCAGATAAAACAGGACTGAGATAGCGATCTCTTGTCTAAGTGATTACTCGGTTAATCGATAAAATGGTCTATGAATTTTAACGAACTTGTTGCTTCTCCGAATGATCCTCCTAACGCAATGCGGTTGGTCGAGTATTTTTATCGCAGGGTTTAATGGATCACGGAGTCTATCGTCGCGGCGGTGGTCAACGAACGCCTGAAGTCACAGAGAAACTTGGTGACGAACGCCGAGGTGCGACTGTAAAGTAACGCCGTCGTTCCCATAAAGCTGACGTTACGTCACGTTTCACGTGGTATTATGCTAACCTGACGAACCAAGACCTCGCGTGACGTAACGCTCCTGCGACGTAAATTCTCCTTGACGTTTCAGACATCCGCGAAATGATTTCGGTTTATGGACCGATAAATTTATATACTCAGCACCAAATTGCATACCGAACTCTTTCTTTCCCGTTACCGCGAGCGAGCACGCATATATCCAGTCGACATTTATAATTTCTCTTAAATTCATTTTCATCTAAATCATGTTGTAAATCGTAACCTCGGCGACCTACATTATTCTTCTGGGCACAGTGCGTCCCGATTTATCGTTCCTTGCCGACTTTTTGCGTTCGGTTTCTTGTTTATGATTTTATGAAAAATTAGTCCGACGCGGAGGCAAACGTAGTCGCGAGTAATTAATTACGCGAACTGTCTCTTGGTTTCACGAATGGAGCTTAGGTTGGGCTCGCAACGACGTATAAATTAGTTCCCTTAATTTATTGTATCGTTTTTATAAGCCGAGCCTCCGTTAACGCGACGGGGCCTTAACAAGTCGACTGCGGATTTTATGTATTTACAACGCGCGCAAATATAACAAAATGTATGTAAAATTGACTTTCGCGTTATGACAGCGAGCAATTGGATTAGTTGTTCCAATCCCTCCCTATTACTATGTAAGAACAAGTAGTAAACTGCAGAAGATGTGTGAATAACGATTTCTTTGGTCGACGATATAAATCGTCTTTTCATTTGCCCTTACATATTAATAAAGTAAGAATAGATATTTCTCAATCATATAAATCATTATCTGTTTATTATCATTAGCACTTTAACATATGAAAATTGAATTCGCGGTATAATGTACAAATAGAAGAGTAAAAAAAGGAACGTTACTTAGATACGTATGTATTACTTTGTTTATTTATAGCTGCGAGCTACGTAGAAAGTCGGTTTTCGATGTTCGACGAATGATTCTCGTATAAAAATGATCCAATTTGAAAAGTAAGAGGTGCTTTGGCCTTTTCCATATATTGCGCTGCACGTTGCACGGACTTCGTGTAATTTTTCGCTGTAATCCCCTGGCTGTAACCGCGAGAGGCCGACTGGGAGCCGTGATTACTGATAAGCTTTCAATTTTGCTAACAACGCCCAGTCGGAGGGCCGAGGCTCTTTCCTTCGCTCCAAACCGACTACGCTCGCGTGATCGTAACCGGGACGCGTAAATATTCACAGGGTAATCGCGTCGTTAATGCACCGAGGTGTTTTTTACTGTGAACACCGAAGTCGAAGGTTCTCACTCGAGATTATTAATTGTCGTCGTACAGCGAACGTCGATAACTGGAAATTTGAAAGTCCCTGAAAACGAGAGTTTCGACCACGTACCGGTGTACGTTAATTGCTGAGATTATTCGTTAAACGCAATTGCCAGGTGGCAACATGTGCGATTGAAGAAAGCACAGAGCAATGTAAAAGTAATTAGGTACCCACATTCTTCGGAGCGCACACCACGAATCGAGAAATTATTCTTGATAGAGGCGTAAAACTTTAATGGGACGTTGTCGCGGTGCGTGGAAGAATCCACTTTAAGTCTGAAATGGAAAATCAATTGCTCTTGTATCGTAAATTAATACTTGGGAGTAAATTAATCGTTGTAAGTAATTATCGAATGTAGAACTGCGATACATCTTTTTTCTGTACGTTCAAAGTCGTAATTAATTAATTATACCGGCATATATCTTACTTGAGTGCAACTACAAGACTGTAACTTGCGTAATCAAACGACTTCCATTATCTGATCTCGTTATTTCTTTGTTCCAATGTTTCCCTGGGTGAACTGCGTTTAATACAATAATTTCACAAAATACTCGATGTTAACTTTAACGCAGTACCATCGTGGTTTCGGTACACTCTGTACCTGGAGAGGCCCTCCTTCTCGGTTTGTAACGTCTCGCATAATGAACCACCGGCCACAATTCTCTCAGATTTGAATATGCACGAGCCGAAACGAGATACCTTATCAAATTTAATTCTGCCGATTCTGTTTAATCCAGCCAACCTCCTCGACGATTCCACTTGCAGCATCGCTAGGAAAAGGGCTGTACGGCCTTGAAATCGAGGGAGAATTTTCCTTCGCATAAATTGGTGGGATATATCCAAGGAGTCGTTATCGAGCTCACAGGATCCACATGTCGTGTCGGTGGTGTGCCTACTCGTTCCATATGCGTGCACGCGCGTAAGTTGAGTCGCGCGATCGTCGGTTTACGACACAAGGCCGTGCAATCGCTGGCGATCATCCTCCGACCGACATCGTAAATCCGACCAGGGGGTTCTTAACCTTATCGATCGGTCGTAACTCTGCCGCGATAACGGCCACCGAATGCACGCTTCAGGGCCTGGTAACGTCCGTTCCATCGCATTCTTTCCTCGAGTTCCACCGTCTTATTCCTCCGTTTCCAACCGTTTTCCCTCGCGAACGTTCTTACAAACGACACTGCCGGGGAATCGGCTCCTCGGGAACCCTTTATAATTGCTATGCAATGGGAGAGAAAATTACGCTCCACGCGACTTTGCATTTTCTTGGAAATTTCTTATGATTTACTGCTTCCTTCGCTGGAAACGATGGGCAGTTTTAAAGTTTGGCAAGATTTATGTAAGGACTCTTTACGCGCATGCAAGAATCTTCTTTTTAAGGAATTAATTGTTTCGGCGAAAGGTTCGCTTCGATATGAAAATTCCTACCAGTATCGAACAGTATATTTTGTTGTCCATGTTTCTGGTAATCGTTGGTGAGATACAGTGCTCGTTACCAAGGATGAAGGGATCGTTTGAATTTTGTCCATGGCTTGAAAGGCGCGTTAAAAAGGTCCCGGAGGATTGTAAGCGAGAAAGCATGTGGTTAAAACGGTCGAATAAGGGGAAAACCTCCGCGCCATGTGCACAATGAGAATAATGCACCTAGTCCGGCGAGATTCGTGCATTCCTCGAAGGACCACGGTCCACGGTAGCCGCTACGTGCGGTCAAGAACACTGCAAACGACCCTCCAAGGCCAACCACGCAACCCTTGCACGGGTCGAGCCGTTTCCTTCGATTCGGCGTCACCCTGAAGCACCCTGCCGGAAAATTGCCTGCATCTTTCGGCATTCCTTTCAGTCTCGTATGTATGTTCCACGAGAAAGGTCCCTGGAACTAAAAATACATGGAAGAATGTCTTCGACTCGAGTTAGTTATTTTCATGTACACTCGAAATTCTTTCAATTTACGAATATAAATTTTAAGCGAGTAAAAGTAGTTTAGTAATTTCTTCAATGTATGGAAAAATCGTTCGAACCTACAAACTTAGGCAACCAACGCGGCACGAGAAACGAGCATCGAATATGGCGGGCGCGGATTTCGAATGGCGCCGCCTGGATGCGCCGTGAAAGATGGTTCTCGGCTCTCTACGGTGACCCCTCGCGCGAAACAGTGGCTCGTAACGTTTTTTATTAAGCAGTTAAAATTTTATGAACGCTTTGGTCCCGCGTCGAGGCTACCGTGCGCCCGCCTGCATTGTTGGGCGAGCTGGATAGCAGTTCCGTGATTCTCTGGGACAACGAGAGATGTCACGAGTTACGCTCTCCACTCCCCGATCGTCGACCTCTTCTAATCGCAGTACATAGTTTGTCTTCGCGTCCTTCACCTCGAGACTTTAAATGAGTTACACGTGAACCACGCACCTTCAACGAACGCGATTCGTGCGTGTGGCGAGTTCCCTCGATGGAGATTATGGCCTTACACCGGGAAATGTTAACTACTTGTTCGTTACAAAAATTATACGATTAACGTGTACAATTAGTTACAGAGACACAGAACGCTCGACCTATTATAAACCAGCGAGACAACGAAAAGAAGGAGTATATTTTTTTTTTAATTCTTCATATTCCTCCATTTGAGAAGCAGAAACCATCGATTCGATTGCAACACCGAGCCGCATGATTTGCGATTCCACGTCGCGTGCCTTTGCACGATTGGTCACCGTTGTATGGCAACTCTGGCGAGATTTTAGGGAACTATGTGTCTCCGACGGTATCCTGGAAAGTTGTGGGAAACCCACGGGGAATGGAGTAAGGGAGGGTTCGCCAATCGGTCCCTGTCTGGTCGGTCGGTTCTGCAGAGGGGTTTGCGATGCGCCCGAAACAAGGGAGAAGCAAGCGTTCGACCACCCCTCGGCAGATGCCGCCACTAGATCGCACAGGGTGTCGAGATTTCAGCGAATTCTACTGACTCGATTGACCATTTCGCGTTTGCTTTCCACCAATACGCTAATCGTTTTATTCTTTAGTTTTAAGGTTTCTGGTAAAATTGTGCGCGAGAGAGTACCAGCGCGGTCGGAGCTGCTGCACCTTCGAAGCCTGGAGATTACTCGAACTGTCTTATTTCGCGACAATAGTCATTTTCGATATAGTGCATTGACCTTGGAACCAGCGAGTCAACGTACCAAGATTGGGACACATTCGTTCACACGTTATGGATCACGTCTAACGTCGTTTTGTTATTCCGCATGGGTGTGTTCGAATGGCTCGGGCATCGACGCGAGACTTGGCCTTCGCAAGCGCTATAGAAACCAATCAACCGATTGGCTAATTTGCATCGTGAAAAGGAATTGCAAGGGCACACGCTAACGAAGAACGAAATAACGTACGAAATTTACGCGAGTACATCTCGTTTTAATCGATACAATCCAGTAGTTTCGGAATGGTATGCGAAACGTATTTCTTATGTTACAATTTCTTGATCCGGAGGGAGATGCAATTCGCCTTGTGTGGCGAAATCTCGCGAATCTCAAGACCGTCTTCGTTATATGTGTTGCGCGAAGTACGTGGAATGAAATTCCGTGACAGTTAGGGTGGAATTCGGAGCTAAAACTTCCGTAGTGCAATAAAATTGAAAATATATGGTTCGTTCGGAATGCATCAAAATTCGATGCTTTTCATAGTCAGAACTGGTAATAAAAGTTCCATGGGAACAGAGAAAAACAAACTGTGGAAGTCACTGTGAAGATATCGTCGCATGTCCTCGTCAAGTTTTTTTCAAAAATTTAATGGCATCGATATTCCATATTCCATGTAACGTACCGAATTTTATGTCTTTCTGATAACTCTTCAGATATGGAGCAAAGCAGGCCGATGCAAGTATCTTATACAAAAATCACCGAAATACGAAAACATCTTTTTACAATTTCGAACACAGTTGAAATCGTGCAAAAATCGAGAAAAGGATAGCAAGTTTGAACCGATAGCGACTCTATTATATTTAATACCACCCAGGAAAGTAAAAACGGGAACATAGGATGTCGTCTTCTATCGCGCGACATCAGTAACCCCTTCTAACGGCCACATCGTGCGTTATCGCGGCCGAAGTCGAGGAATCGAAGTTAAAAATCGCGTTCAGCGGGTCCTCGAAGTGGAAGAGTTTCGAGGCGGGTCACCGTCGGCCGATTAATGAAATTTGCGGCGCGCGACCGTTCAATTTACGAACGGCGCGTCCTTGTAAATTTCCCGATAGAGCGCGTTTTCGGCTCCGAATGATAGCGTCGTGACCACGCTATCGCGTCGAAACGCAAATCGCCCGACCCTGGAATGCGCCCGCCTTTCTCTTTTTCTCCGCCAGACAAAACGCCGTAATGGCGCGCGACATGCTCGACCAGCATCGGGGATCGCCATTTTCTGAGATAATATTTCCTCCGACCAGTTCCGAGGATTCCACCTCCGACTCGGAGGATTCCTGCGCCTCCGAGGCGTGAGCGCGGAACGACGCCAACCCAGACCCTCTGGGTGCAACAATTCTGGCTCTGGTGGGCTGGCCTCTGCGGGCGATGTACAGAGTGGCAGCGTCTTCCAGGATAATGTTATCATTCGGGTAGAATGACTCTGATGAGGGTTACACCAAACTCGAATGACTCTGTCCATATTGTACGGGGATAATGTGACGAAACATGGGGGTACCCGAGGTGCACACAACGTAGACTGGCCTCTGAGTTCTAATGATTATGTCCATATAGTAGAGAAGTAATGTGATGAGGGTACCTGAGGCGTATTCGGAACAGACTACGGGCTAGGTTCTAATGATTATTTCCATATTGTAGACAGATAATGGGACGAGAAATAAGGGTGCATGCAGTTCAGACGGTGGCATTGGTTCACATTCCGTTCATATAGTAGATGAGGCGATGGGACCAGATGTGAACACAATTTAGACTGGAGCCCCTCGTGGCTCGTCTTCTCATTTCGCGCGCAATGGCTACTACCAGTACCATTTTGAAAAGGGCGACGAGTTTGGTCAGCCGTTGCAACCAGACAAACACAAAAACTCCTGGGACGAATCAATCCCGCAGCAAACTCACCACACCCTAATTAAGAACATCCGCGAGGAAAAGGATGCACCAGGAGCCAGACAGAGAAAAAACGAAGCGCGATAGCCTGCGGAAAGAGGCCGCGAGGAGGTGGACCAGCATCGATAAACAAGCCTGGAACGACTAGACTTAACTTCTAACGAGGACTTAGAAAATCAAATTACGCCCAATACGGCGGCCTTAAGCCTCGCGATAAAATATCGCCGCGTGGAAGATAAAGCCAGAAGGGTACAGCGTTGAACGCGAACGGATAATAAGGGAAGATGAAACGAAGTCCCTGGCAAAGTCACCGGGGAACCTGGTGGGGGAGGCTCGGAAGGAAAAAGGAGATCGTGAGAGGCGAACCGGAACACTCCCCGGAGCAAGAAATCGGGAAACGTTGGCCGGTTTAACCGGCAGTCAGCGGTAAAAGTGAAGTGGGGGTGTACCCACGCGTGTGCACGCTTCCCAGCCGGGCACATTTTATGTTTTGATGGCGCAATAAACCGCCGTAAAGCAGCAGTAAAACGCATCGAGTCACAAGTCCGCCAGGTCTGTCTTTCCCTTCCCCTCTGGAACCCTTTTCGATCCCTCTGTCTTCCTCACCGCTAATGTCGTTAAGTGGCCCGCCCCGCGCGCGCGGTCCTGTCGCTGTCTCGCACATTTGTCGCGAGCTCGGACCTTCCGCCACGTCATTACGTCATTACGCGTCGCGTCGCGTCAGTTTGACTGTCACGTGCTTGGCACATCCTCCGTTTATCAGGTCGTTCGCTCCGAAGAGGGAACACCTTTTGCAAAAACGTCACGGTGGTTCGAAGAAGTAACCGTCCTGATAACCGGTCAGAAATGACTGGGAGCGATGGTCTCGCGTGGGATTAATGAGGTTGTATTATCCGATGAAGCTTTATTACTATTAGGAAATCACCTGATCCCCTGTGATGATAGCTCTATCTACACCCGTACACCGAGGGCTCGTGAGAGAGGGTCTCTGGTAGTCTGGTACTCTCGAATACCATTGCACCCACTTCTTATATTTCTTCCACGGGACTTCGTTAACAACAATTAATACCGATCAGTGAAAGTTCCTCCTCTTCTTCATTACTATTAGGCTTTATTATCATTAGGAAATCACCTGATCCCCTGTGATGATTGCTCTGTCTACACTTGTACACCGAGTGATCGTGAGAGAGGGTCTCTGGTAGTCTGGTACCCTCGAATACCATTGCACCCACTTCTTATATTTCTTCTACGGGACTTCGTTAACAACAATTAATACGGTCCAGTGAAAGTTCCACCTCTCCTCCATTCGAATATTATTGTTCACCCAGCCAGCGTTGTTGTTTTTATAGAAATCCACACAGAGCTGCGGCGGCGGCGGCGGTTGATATTCTTCGATAGAACGCGGGAATTATTATTACCGTCCCCGGTTGTGTTCGACGCGTTCCGAGAATTGACCGACCAATCGCCGGAGTGCACCGTAATCACCGTATTCGTGCATCACGGTTTCACCAGTACTTTCTCGGAAGCGCTAATAAAATTGTTGGTAATGACAGGCCGTGCGTCCCTGAATCGCGGACTCCGCTCAGCCTCGATGGACTTCGTGCGGCTTTTACAGCGCGAGGTTTGTTTAACAAATTACGATCCATTTTTCCACGGTGCCCGCAAGAACTCGAGCGCGTCGTGGAAAACGCTTTAGAAAAAAGCTGGCACGCGAGACGCATGATTGCGGTTCTGCCTAGCTTTCTCTGGTAGAGTAGAGTCATTATTTTTCGAGAATTCAAAAAACAAAGACGTATGATCACTGAGAAATTTGTGCAAACGATGGAATAAACGTAGGAATAACAATTAGTATCTACTCACTTAAAATTGCGCTCGTTACTCGTGGAGCCAGCGACTTCTTCCACTTGCGTCCTCGTCGAAAGTTGGAGGCGAACTTTGCACCTTCTCCAGAGCTGGACTCGAGGGAATCGGTAATCCGCAAGATACGAACAGAGGAGACGTCTCGGGATTGCCTCTTATCAGTGCTTCGTCGGCGTTTTAGGGCCAATCTTTCTCCACCGCCGCATCCTCGCGTTTTCTTCACCCTTCGATCGCCGAGCTTCGCTTTATCGCTCGAAACGAGAGATTCTCGGTGACAACCGAATTTTCTGAGCATTCACGATCGGTTAGGTCGTTCCCCTAAAGCGTGTCAACGTCGAAAGCGCCTAGACGTTAACTTTTTAATCGCAGAGTTATTACTAAGCAGGGGTAGCTGAACGTATGTCACCCTCGGTAAATTTTAAGAACTCGAATCGATTCTTCATAGAATTATTTGTATTCTTATGACAGAAAAACTATTGTTGAGTACAACTTGTATCGATTATCACGTTACCCTGCATTACTATTTTTTTTTTTTTTTTTTATATATATAACATTACAAATTCGTTGTATCGGAAAAACTGTTGTAGGTAAAGTACCCACGAAGCCCGCGAATACCTCGCTAGGTAAACAGGTTACGCTAGACAAAGCGAGTCGGTAAAACAGTTCCCTCGATCAAAGTGGACCGTGACCTTGATTAGCAATCTGTCGTTACGCGCATTGCTTTTTAATTACGCGTTTAATTGGCTGTGCGTACACAAGAGCTTAAACAACGTATGAGCTGTACATTACGATTAGATAAACCCGGCAAAAAGTGACACGTAACGACTAGTTGCATAATGGATGAGAAAAAAATCTACTCGCGGTTATTACCTTTTAACAGGGTTACATTAATATATCCAACAAGTTAACGCGCACAATATTTTATTCGCGCAAAAAGAGCCCCTCCGGTAAACTCTGTCGGCCCGTTTTTATTTATATCACAATTTTAATAGCCGGCGTCAATTTTATTCTTTTGGATTAGTTTACAACTGGCACACCAGCGTCGAACTAAAGTGTTTCGATTAATAGACGACGACAGCTGCTAATAAGAAACACGTGGCAGTAAGTAGTTGGTGCATAAGTAGTTGATGCAATGAGTTTCACACCTGTCGATGTATTTTCACCTCGCGCTTGTTGTAATTAGCCAAGCCGTTCATTAAAAATAGAATTTCCTCGGTTAACGTTAAGAAAACATCTTGTTTTCGCCAGCAAAAAAGCTTCAACCGCGACGTGGAAATATTTCTTTACTAATGCGTCGATGCAAGTTCAGTTCTTAAACAGAGAGAGGAAAATAGTGACAAAAGTGGTGTCAATTCGCATAGGTAATCCGATGCTCCTAAAAATAATAATATTTTTAAAGATCGATCGCAGACCCGTACGATTAGCAAAATATGGTAGATTGCGAATCGGAGCAGAGCGAGTAAAAACTGGATTGGTTAGGAGTATGTTGGTTGTAAAGGGCAATCAGATTCGCTTATTATTATCGCAAATGAATAACGACATTTCGGCCAATTAGGATAATAATAAATAACTCTGATTGCTGTTTACAACCAGCAGACGTCGGTTTAATTTACTCCCCACCTTCAAGAATTGTTCGAAGGGAGGAGCACTGTTATTCTCTATTCGAATAGTCGAAGGCACCGAAATGTTAAATCGCTCGAATGGTCCAAGCCCTGTAGTATCGGCTCGCAGGTCCTTCTCGGCTGCCAGAAAATGCCAGGATCGTTGATCGGGCGAAAAGGATGCCGGTACGAGCGGTGCATCGTTCGGGAATTCTCTCCATCCGCTCGAAGATGGCGCTCTAGGTGCCTCCGTTCCGATCGGCAGGGCGTCACCCCGGCTCACCCCCAGCCCAGGGTGATCCTGTTGGACCACCGCCCAATCTCTCTTTCCCTACGTCCTCGGCGTTCCCTTTCCCCGCGGGATCTCGCTCGGGATAGCCCTGGAACGAGAACCTTCGCTCGAGAATTCCACGGACACGTTCGAGGGTTCCAGCTGAACCAGACCACCTCTTTATCCTCCGCGGATCTTTCCAGTGGTTCACGCATACCAACCGCCGCTTGGCTCTCCGTCTTTGTCCGTCCAGCTGACGCAATTTACACCCCGTGGTGCTCAAGACAGGTATGCATATGCCTCGGAGCGCAGCCTCCGCTCGCGCGACCAGAACTGGCTCCAAGGCTCGTCCCAGGATGCGTCAGGATCGTTCCTGTAATTGGACAGGTCTCCCGACTAGGTGCTGGTCGAATTTCGGCACCGGGTTGACGACAACCTTTGTCTCGAGCCTGATCGTTCGATTGCGTAATTATGGAGCCGCTGGAAAGGTGGCTGTACATCACCGGGTCTTGGGTTTATTAGACGCTAGGCGTAGCTTCGAGGGGGGACGATTGGATCGCGCCACGGAGAGGCTGCGACGGAATTATGGGAAAAACGAGGGTGTTTCGGCGGTAGCTGGACCTCATTAACGATAACGTCAATTGGACCACGTAGTTTCGGGGACGATGAGTCCTGACACGAGGAGGTTCTGATAGATAAGACGGAAGGAGGTGACCGTTTCGATGGCAG